>NC_069510.1:6389718-6689718 GCF_027579735.1 Bombina bombina | reverse complement strand
GAATATCGCTCTCAGTTCCAGAATGTTTATCGGGAGAAGAGATTCTTCCCGAAACCATAGACCCTGAGCTTTCAGGGGTTTCCAGACCGCGCCCCAGCCCACCAGACTGGCGTCGGTCGTGACAATGACCCACTCTGGTCTGCGGAAGATCATTCCCTGTGACAGGTTGTCCAGGATCAGCCACCAACGGAGTGAATCTCTGGTCCTTTGATCTACTTGAATCGTCGGAGACAAGTCTGTATAATCCCCATTCCACTGTCTGAGCATGCACAGTTGTAATGGTCTTAGATGAATTCGTGCAAAAGGAACTATGTCCATTGCTGCAACCATCAATCCTATTACTTCCATGCACTGCGCTATGGAAGGATGAAGAACAGAATGAAGTACTTGACAAGAGCTTAGAAGTTTTGATTTTCTGACCTCTGTCAGAAAAATCCTCATTTCTAAGGAGTCTATTATTGTTCCCAAGAAGGGAACTCTTGTTGACGGGGAAAGAGAACTTTTTTCTATATTCACTTTCCATCCGTGAGATCTGAGAAAGGCTAGGACGATGTCCGTATGAGCCTTTGCTTTTGACAGAGACGACGCTTGAATCAGGATGTCGTCCAAGTACGGTACTACTGCAATGCCCCTTGGTCTTAGAACCGCTAGAAGGGACCCTAGTACCTTTGTGAAAATTCTCGGAGCAGTGGCTAATCCAAATGGAAGTGCCACAAACTGGTAATGCTTGTCCAGAAAAGCGAACCTTAGGAACAGATGATGTTCCTTGTGGATAGGAATATGTAGGTACGCATCCTTTAAATCCACCGTGGTCATAAATTGACCTTCCTGGATGGTAGGAAGGATCGTTCGAATGGTTTCCATTTTGAACGATGGAACCCTGAGAAATTTGTTTAGGATCTTGAGATCTAAAATTGGTCTGAATGTTCCTTCTTTTTTGGGAACTATGAACAGGTTGGAGTAAAACCCCATCCCTTGTTCTCCTATTGGAACTGGATGAATTACTCCCATCTTTAACAGGTCTTCTACACAATGTAAGAATGCCTGTCTTTTTATTTGGTTTGAAGATAATTGAGACCTGTGGAACCTTCCCCTTGGGGGTAGTTCCTTGAATTCCAGGAGATAACCTTGAGAAACTATTTCTAGTGCCCAAGGATCCTGAACATCTCTTGTCCAGGCCTGAGCAAAGAGAGAAAGTCTGCCCCCCACCAGATCCGGTCCCGGATCGGGGGCCATCCCTTCATGCTGTTTTGGTAGCAGTGGCAGGCTTCTTGGCCTGCTTACCCTTGTTCCAGCCTTGCATCGGTCTCCAGGCTGGTTTGGGTTGAGAAGTATTACCCTCTTGCTTAGAGGATGTAGAAGTAGAGGCTGGTCCGTTTCTGCAAAAGGGACGAAAATTAGGCTTATTTTTAGCCTTAAAAGACCTATCCTGAGGAAGGGCGTGGCCCTTTCCCCCGGTGATGTCTGAAATAATCTCTTTCAAATCAGGACCAAACAGTGTTTTACCCTTGAAAGGGATGTTAAGCAATTTTGTCTTGGAAGACACATCCGCTGACCAAGACTTTAGCCAAAGCGCTCTGCGCGCCATGATAGCAAACCCTGAATTTTTCGCCGCTAATCTAGCTAATTGCAAAGCGGCATCTAGAATAAAAGAGTTAGCCAATTTAAGTGCTTGAACTCTGTCCATAACCTCCTCATACGAAGATTCTTTATTGAGCGACTTTTCTAGTTCTTCGAACCAGAAACACGCTGCCGTAGTGACAGGAACAATGCATGAAATTGGTTGTAGAAGGTAACCTTGCTGAACAAACATCTTTTTAAGCAAACCCTCTAGTTTTTTATCCATAGGATCTTTGAAAGCACAACTATCTTCTATGGGAATAGTAGTGCGTTTGTTTAGAGTAGAGACCGCCCCCTCGACCTTAGGGACTGTCTGCCATAAGTCCTTTCTGGGGTCGACTATAGGAAATAATTTCTTAAATATAGGGGGAGGAACAAAAGGTATGCCGGGCCTTTCCCACTCCTTATTTACTATGTCCGCCACCCGCTTGGGTATAGGAAAAGTATCAGGGGGCACCGGAACCTCTAGGAACTTGTCCATCTTACATAATTTCTCTGGAATGACCAAATTGTCACAATCATCCAGAGTAGATAATACCTCCTTAAGCAGTGCGCGGAGATGTTCTAATTTAAATTTAAATGTTACAACATCAGGTTCAGCTTGTTGAGAAATTTTTCCTGAATCTGAAATTTCTCCCTCAGACAAAACCTCCCTCCTGGCCCCTTCAGATTGGTGTGAGGGTATGTCAGAAACGTTATCATCAGCGTCCTCTTGCTCTTCAGTGTTTAAAACAGAGCAATCGCGCTTTCTCTGATAAGTAGGCATTTTAGATAAAAAATTAGCAATAGAATTATCCATAACAGCCGTTAATTGTTGCATGGTAATAAGTATTGGCGCACTAGATGTACTAGGGGCCTCTTGTGTGGGCAAAACTGGTGTAGACACAGAAGGGGAAGATGCAGTACCATGCTTACTCCCCTCATTTGAAGAATCATCTTGGGCAATATTATTATCTGTGGCATCATTGTCCCTACTTTGTTTGGACACTATGTCACAATTATCACATATATTTAAATGGGGAGACACATTGGCTGAATATGCGAAAAAGTATGAAGGAATTGTTCAAAAATCACCAAAATTTCACCACAGTGTCTTAAAGCCTTAAAAGTATTGCACACCAAATTTGAAAGCTTTAACCCTTAAAATAACGGAACCGGAGCCGTTTTTACATTTAACCCCTATACAGTCCCAGGTATCTGCTTTGCTGAGACCCAACCAAGCCCAGAGGGGAATACGATACCAAATGACACCTTCTATAAGCTTTTTCAGTGGTTCTTAGCTCCTCACACATGCATCTGCATGCCTTGCTTTCCAAAAACAACTGCGCATTAGTGGCGCGAAAATGCAGTAATACCTCAGGCAGAAAAGTCTGCCAACTGCTTCCCCCAACTGAAGTTACTTCATCTCAACAGTCCTGTGTGGAAACAGCAATCGATTTTAGTAACGTTTGCTAAAATCATCTTCCTCTTACAAACAGAAATCTTCATCTCTTTTCTGTTTCAGAGTAAATAGTACATACCAGCACTATTTTAAAATAACAAACACTTGATTGAAGAATAAAAACTACATTTAAACACCAAAAAACTCTTAACCATCTCCGTGGAGATGTTGCCGGTGCAACGGCAAATAGAATGACTGGGGTAGGCGGAGCCTAGGAGGGATCATGTGACCAGCTTTGCTGGGCTCTTTGCCATTTCCTGTTGGGGAAGAGAATATCCCACAAGTAAGGATGACGCCGTGGACCGGACACACCTATGTTGGAGAAATACTTTCAACCACAGCTTTATTAAGCCACTTAATATACATATTATTAATGGTGTCTGTTTTATTTATACAAGGTACCAGTTTAGTAGCCTCAGCCCTGATATAACAGACAAGACACAATATAAACTATAGGCCATGAGTCACTTTAGGGAACTTTGTTTAGCCCTTGGCACCAATGAGCAGAAAACAGACCTCAGTATTTTGTTGCCATAAAAGCAGTTACTGTAATTGGATTTTGTAAACCGCGTAGCATACAGCTTGTACCAGTTAAATTACATTTGTTTATAAGTAACCAATTCCTTATGTCATTTTTACAAGTTACATCTATCTGTAACATAAATGTGAGTATAGGGTAGCTCATCCACTCTGAAGAAGCTATAGGAACTTCCCCAGCGGCAAAACGCGTAATGCTGGTACAAATGGCTTTTAATGCAACCATCATGAACTTAATATTACACTAGAATGCCAGAGTGGAGTTGCACACTGCCTGATCTGTATCCTGGGAGTTGAAAAGAGGCAGTGCCTCATACTTAATGGGTGAGCTTCCCTACACGGTGAACCAGAGGAAGTGGCTGTATTTGAAATGAATGCTGTGTGAATGGTGGGAGCACACAACTAGCTTTTGCATAGATGCTTGACATAACCAACTGTCCTTATACCGGAGCGTTTGATTACACTTGAGTGCCCGGACTACCTACTGCGCAGTTCACATCTCCTGTGACATAACCCAGTTAGTGACAAATTACATCTAGAGACTTATTTGCCAACGGGCACAGTATACATAGAAGGTAGAAGTTGTGGTGTAATAAGAAGCAGATATAACCCTTTATATTTAATAAAAGGGATTTTCAGAACTGTGCGCAGCTTTGGTCACTCGCTGCTGTGTAACGCTTCCTTACATACGCGGACTTTTATAGCAGAGCTTTTAAATTTGTCAAGAAAATAAATAAATTATCTACTACTAATCTGAAATGTAGATGAAGTGCTTCTGCATCATCTTTATTATGTATCTATCTATTGTATTAAGGCACACCAACAAGCCAGGCTTTCATGAGAATTACATTAGATACCTAAAAGTGCAAACGTTATGTTAGAGCATTATTTCACTGTTGTGCTTAAAGGGACGCTAAACCCAAATTTTTTTCTCTTTCGTGATTCAGATAAAGCAGCAATTTTGAGCAACTTTCTAATTTTCTCCTATTAACAATTTTTTTTCATTCTCTTGGTATCTTTATTTGAAAATGAAGGCATAAGATGCCAGCCAATTCTTGGTTTAGAACGCTGGACAGCACTTGTTTATTGGTGGGTGAATATATCCACCAATCAGCAAGAACAACCCAGGTTGTTCACCAAAAATTGGCCGGCAGCTAAACTTACATTCTTGCTTTTCAAATAAAGATACCAAGAGAATGAAGAACATTTTATAGGAGTATATTAGAAAGTTGACTGCTCTATCTGAATCTCGAAAGATAAAATGTGGGTTCAGTGTCCCTTTAACGACTGCAAAGTCTGTTCTGTACCAGAAATGCACTTCTGGGAGCTAGCTAAGTGCATCTTGTCAGCCAATGACAAGAGGAACGTGTGAGCAGCCACCAATCACCCCCAAGTCCTGCATTGCTGCTCCTGTGCTTTTAAACAAAGCATACCAAGAGAATGAGTTACATTTGATAACAGAAGTGAAAATTCCACAATGACAGACAGGTGCTGTGACTAACAATACTACTTTACAGAAGGAAATTTACCAGATATAAGAAATAAAAACAAATAAAAATGACCAGCGCCAAGCACGCTACTCACCTGTTTTTTGCCGGTACCATTATCTACCATACCATGCTGCGCAGCCATTGCTGAGGACTCGTGCAGAGAGCTGACATCAAAAGGCACATTGTCAATCTTAGCAATGTGATTGGATATATAAGCCAAGCCCAAACCTTCAGTCTGCTCCTTGTCCCGCCAGTTCTTAAAGAATTGCTTAAACAAAGGAGTCTCCCCACTTTCTGGGAGAACTTGAATCTGCAGAATGGAAATAAAAACACAGTAAAACAGAAGTTACAATATGATAGTAAAACAGCAAGGATCTCACAATGATTGTCCTTGAACAAATCAGGCGTTGTATCCTAGACTCACAAAACTCAAATAGTTTTCGCTATTTGGTATCTGAAGTGCATTGTCTGAGAAAACAAACTGCTTCCTATACAAGCCTGAAACGTGTAAGGTAAAAAACTGATGGGCTCCTACAAATACGAACTCACCTGCGCATAGATACCCAAACGCATACTACTCTGACGGATAGTTAGTTCTACACATGGGGACAGGCACACACAGTTAGTTCTACACATGGGGACAGGCACACACAGTTAGTTCTACACATGGGGACAGGCACACACAGTTAGTTCTACACATGGGGACAGGCACACACAGTTAGTTCTACACATGGGGACAGGCACACACAGTTAGTTCTACACATGGGGACAGGCACACACAGTTAGTTCTACACATGGGGACAGGCACACACAGTTAGTTCTACACATGGGGACAGGCACACACAGTTAGTTCTACACATGGGGACAGGCACACACAGTTAGTTCTACACATGGGGACAGGCACACACAGTTAGTTCTACACATGGGGACAGGCACACACAGTTAGTTCTACACATGGGGACAGGCACACACAGTTAGTTCTACACATGGGGACAGGCACACACAGTTAGTTCTACACATGGGGACAGGCACACACAGTTAGTTCTACACATGGGGACAGGCACACACAGTTAGTTCTACACATGGGGACAGGCACACACAGTTAGTTCTACACATGGGGACAGGCACACACAGTTAGTTCTACACATGGGGACAGGCACACACAGTTAGTTCTACACATGGGGACAGGCACACACAGTTAGTTCTACACATGGGGACAGGCACACACAGTTAGTTCTACACATGGGGACAGGCACACACAGTTAGTTCTACACATGGGGACAGGCACACACAGTTAGTTCTACACATGGGGACAGGCACACACAGTTAGTTCTACACATGGGGACAGGCACACACAGTTAGTTCTACACATGGGGACAGGCACACACAGTTAGTTCTACACATGGGGACAGACACACACAGTTAGTTCTACACATGGGGACAGGCACACACAGTTAGTTCTACACATGGGGACAGGCACACACAGTTAGTTCTACACATGGGGACAGGCACACACAGTTAGTTCTACACATGGGGACAGGCACACACAGTTAGTTCTACACATGGGGACAGACACGCACAGTTAGTTCTACACATGGGGACAGGTACAGCAGCGCTCAGTTACCTGGGTTTGTTTTGGATATCCCATTTTTGATATGAACTCAGTGGCAGTTTTTAAAGCCACCTTCTTCTCTTCTAGGTTGGCATTTTTACCTTAAAACAAAAGCATAGAATGATTTTTATAACAAATAGACCAGTGTGACAAGAGAAGCACAAGATATGTTAAGTCATTCAGATGTTATACATAGGCTCTTTCTTTGCTCATTAACACACAATGTGCGCCAGCCATAACTCTTTACACTCTAGCAGAGCCATGATGTTTATATACCCCTGCCTCTCAAATCTACAAAATACATTTCTAATAGAGCTTTGGTCACATCCTGTCCTATTAGTGTGCTTTATTCATCCAATGTCATGGGTAACTGGCTGCCCCCGCACCCTACTACCTGGCTCACTACTTATTACACCAGTTTTGTCCCTTTCATGGCTTATAGGATCTTCCAAACTCTCCTGTTTCATGTTTTACTGATTGTACCTCCTAATGGGAAAGCCGGTTGCTTACTGCCTGACCCCTCTACGGCCGGACTACCCCGGACGCCTGCTAAACTTTACCCCAGGTTGCTCCAGCAGACCTTTGTCCCAGAGCTCCGCTCTTTTGGGGATTGGTACCCCTAGGGAAGGCAAGAGGTGGGGTGATTGCCGGAAAGGAGCTTCCTTTGGGAACTTGGGGTTTTCGGACCCCCTACAGCCCCTACTCCACCGGGCTTACATGGCGTTTGATCTTTGATCCACTGTCACTCAGGCTCCCAGCTACGGATCATGTCGCTTTTTGGAAAGGAACACCTTGGGGCCCTGAGCTCTCTATTGGTACCTGGGGATAGCTGCCGCTCCCTCAGGATCACCCCAAAACCACCACCTCTGTACTAAGGGGACTGTATAGAACTATGATTACTACGGGGGGGGGGGGGGCGGGAATGGCGGGAGATCTGGGGTCAGATAAGAATAGAAGTGTGTGTGTGTTTTACAATAAAAATCCGTTAGTGTTTCACCTGAATACTGGTTTTGTTATTTGTTATTTGGGTGGGCTCTAACTATAATCACTTCTCGCCGCTCTATATCTACAAGTTCCAGGTACAGGAAAGACCCTCTTGGCAGAGCTACCCAGTCGGGGTAGCCGGTGTCCCTCACATACATAAAAGAATAAATATCTATTATGCTAAACCCTTTTGTTGGACCATTGGATACAAAAGATAACCGTTCAATACCTGAATTTATGAATCATACATTTATGACTAACAAAGTTTTCTCCCATTTCAATACAAACCTTTCCATATAAATATTTTTCCATCAGAGCCATGATCTAAAATAAAGCAGTCGTCTGAATTCAGCGCAGACTGTGTAAACGGGTTCTCATCTGCCACAAGAGACACTGACATGGATCCATCGCTGTTGGAAACCTTCAAGGAAAGAGACAGATTGATTTTAAGTGCACAATACAAAAGCCCATTAATGTTATCAAGAGGTTGGCACTTTGTTTATATAATGTAAGGCTGTGTGTACTATTGGAAATCTTTACAGTGTGTTGTAAAACTGCTGGTTACAACAGGAAATACGCACCAGGGCTCGACAAACCCCAGAGCCATTGGCTCCTAGAATTTTACCTCCAACTTAACTTTTTAGGTTATTATCCAAATACCACTGTCTGGATACTAATAGAACATTGCATTCTTAATGGCTCCTAAATCCTAAACAGATTTGTTGACGCAACTTCTGCCCACATAAATAAATCAAATGGTTATTTAAAACTGAATATTTAAGGGGATTTTGCAAGTTGTTTGTACAAAGTTGTAAGTAAAGTGGCCAAGTCTGAAATAATTTAGAATGGCAAAAACGTCAATATCTTATTACAAAGAATATAGATAATTATTGTTGCAGACGCTAACAATATCACAAGGACACCTTCCAACATCTGGAGAGAAGGGTTGTAAAAGCAGATCTGATTTTCCTTTTCAAACCTACACAAGAATGGAATCTGTATTCTCTGACTTGGCAGAGAAGATGGAAATGTCTTAAAGAACTTCTATACACAATATCTATGGGAACATTAATTGAAATATTGAAAATGGAGGTTTGGAGAAGACCGCTCCAATGGCAGAGATAATTGAGAATCGGTCTGGGGGAAGCAATGACCTGGGATAAAATTAGGCTAAAGGCAATATAAACTTCATTTTCTATTAAACTATAAAAAGGCTCCGTTTTCAGGTAAATATTTTAATGTAATGCTTAGGAACAGAGAGCTCAGTCACAAACATACAACCTCTAAATGCAGGTCAGGGACAACCTTCCCCCCCAGCACCAAAAACTACTGGGACAAAAAAAAAAAAAAAAAAATGTATCAAAATCTCATGACATTCAAACCAAAATAGACATTGTGCTTAATACATTTTTATTTTTAAATAACCACGACATATGTCATGATAGGGAGCAATCAGGTTATAAGAGGTCATCAGACAGACACTCAAATGCAGGGAGGGCGTATTTCTGTAACGGACTGCGCTGTAAAATCAGGGGCGGATATGTGAAGCACAAGCCACATGAATTGAGATAAAGTTGAATGTGGATTTAGGTATCTGATTATAGAAAACAGAGCCAACAGGTTTGGTTACTGTGAGTTGACAATGACAACATGAGATGAAACCATCGTGCAGTAGTTATGGGACTACATTTAGGGACTTTATGGTAACAGGATGGAAAGGACTAGGAAATGAGTGAGGAGGATTTTAGTAACAATTTCCTTATAACACGACCTACATTGTCTGGAGTTTGATTTGTGTTGTGTTTGCTGGAGAAACTTTACAACTATAAAAAGCACCAAGCAGAATATTTGGAAATAGTGTTGACCCTTTACACCGTTTATGCAGTAGCTGAAAAACATACAATACTCCCATACCATCATACATCCACCAGAAGCACCATCCCAGATAGGAGAGAACAGAGAGCAGTGCAGCTAGCTCACACTACAGAGAAAGCAGAAGTACAGCTAGCTCACACTACAGAGAGAGCAGAAGTACAGCTAGCCCACACTACAGATAGAACAGAAGTACAGCTAGCTCACACTACAGAGAGAGCAGAAGTACAGCTAGCTCACACTACAGATAGAGAGAAGTACAGCTAGCTCACACTACAGATAGAGAAAAGTGCAGCTAGCTCACACTACAGAGACAGAGAGAGAAGTGCAGCTAGCTCACACTACAGAGAGAGAGAAGTGCAGCTAGCTCACACTACAGAGACAGAGAGAGAAGTGCAGCTAGCTCACACTACAGAGACAGAGAGAGAAGTGCAGCTAGCTCACACTACAGAGAGAGAGAAGTGCAGCTAGCTCACACTACAGAGAGAGAGAAGTGCAGCTAGCTCACACTACAGAGAGAGAGAGAAGTGCAGCTAGCTCACACTACAGAGAGAGAGAAGTGCAGCTAGCTCACACTACAGAGAGAGAGAAGTGCAGCTAGCTCACACTACAGAGAGAGAGAAGTGCAGCTAGCTCACACTACAGAGAGAGAGAGAGAAGTGCAGCTAGCTCACACTACAGATAGAGAAAAGTGCAGCTAGCTCACACTACAGAGACAGAGAGAGAAGTGCAGCTAGCTCACACTACAGAGAGAGAGAAGTGCAGCTAGCTCACACTACAGAGAGAGAGAAGTGCAGCTAGCTCACACTACAGAGAGAGAGAAGTGCAGCTAGCTCACACTACAGAGAGAGAGAAGTGCAGCTAGCTCACACTACAGAGAGAGAGAAGTGCAGCTAGCTCACACTACAGAGAGAGAGAAGTGCAGCTAGCTCACACTACAGAGAGAGAGAAGTGCAGCTAGCTCACACTACAGAGAGAGAGAAGTGCAGCTAGCTCACACTACAGAGAGAGAGAAGTACAGCTAGCTCACACTACAGAGAGAGAGAGAGAAGTGCAGCTAGCTCACACTACAGAGAGAGAGAGAGAAGTGCAGCTAGCTCACACTACAGAGACAGAGAAGTGCAGCTAGCTCACACTACAGAGAGAGAGAAGTGCAGCTAGCTCACACTACAGAGACAGAGAGAGAAGTGCAGCTAGCTCACACTACAGAGAGAGAGAGAGAAGTGCAGCTAGCTCACACTACAGAGAGAGCAGAAGTACAGCTAGCTCACACTACAGAGACAGAGAGAAGTACAGCTAGCTCACACTACAGAGACAGAGAGAGAAGTACAGCTAGCTCACACTACAGAGACAGAGAGAGAAGTGCAGCTAGCTCACACTACAGAGACAGAGAGAGAAGTGCAGCTAGCTCACACTACAGAGACAGAGAGAGAAGTGCAGCTAGCTCACACTACAGAAAGAGAGAAGTGCAGCTAGCTCACACTACAGAGAGAGAGAAGTGCAGCTAGCTCACACTACAGAGAGAGAGAAGCGCAGCTAGCTCACACTACAGAGAGAGAGAAGTGCAGCTAGCTCACACTACAGAGAGAGAGAAGTGCAGCTAGCTCACACTACAGAGAGAGAGAAGTGCAGCTAGCTCACACTACAGAGAGAGAGAAGTGCAGCTAGCTCACACTACAGAGAGAGAGAAGTGCAGCTAGCTCACACTACAGAGAGAGAGAAGTGCAGCTAGCTCACACTACAGAGAGACAGAAGTGCAGCTAGCTCACACTACAGAGAGACAGAAGTGCAGCTAGCTCACACTACAGAGAGACAGAAGTGCAGCTAGCTCACACTACAGAGAGACAGAAGTGCAGCTAGCTCACACTACAGAGAGACAGAAGTGCAGCTAGCTCACACTACAGAGAGACAGAAGTGCAGCTAGCTCACACTACAGAGAGACAGAAGTGCAGCTAGCTCACACTACAGACAGAAGTACAGCTAGCTCACACTACAGACAGAAGTACAGCTAGCTCACACTACAGAGAGACAGAAGTGCAGCCAGCTCACACTACAGAGAGAGATAAGTACAGCTAGCTCACACTACAGAGAGAGATAAGTACAGCTAGCTCACACTACAGAGAGAGAAGTACAGCTAGCTCACACTACAGATAGAACAGAAGTACAGCTAGCTCACACTACAGAGAGAGAGAAGTACAGCTAGCTCACACTACAGAGAGAGTACAGCTAGCTCACACTACAGAGAGAGAGTACAGCTAGCTCACACTACAGAGAGACAGAAGTACAGCTAGCTCACACTACAGAGAGAGAGAAGTACAGCTAGCTCACACTACACCATCACCAAGCATGCACAATACGCAGCCTCTGGGTTACCACATCAGCATTTCCTCCTTCATGGAACACCTAGAATAAAAACAAACCACTTGTTCTTTAGCGGAGATCAGGAAGATTCTGAGGGGGAAGGCAAGAGAGTCACTTACTGTATAGGAGTTTTTGTAAAGTGCAGACAGCAGATGCCTTAAAGGTAAAGTGAAGCTAGAATAAAACTAGAAAGCGCACGTGATTTTAAACAACCTTATTAAATGTGTTCATCCTTTACTAGAGAGTAACGCTAGGTATGCTGAGCTCCTAACAGTAGCTTGTGTAACTGCTAGAGACATTGTTGCAGTTACCAACACTGCTACCAGATGGCTAAAGACACGTGCACGCTCCTGAGCTAAACTATGAGTACTCTACTGGTAGGTAGCTGAACACATCTGGCTTGTTAGTGCACTGCTGCTCATTCACCAAAGAACACCAAAAGAAAAAAGCAAATTTGATAATAGAAGTAAATTGGAGAGTTGTTTAAAATGATATCTTCTATCTGAATCATGAAACAAACAAACAAACACTGTGTTTCAGGTCTTACAGTTTGACTTTACTGTCCTGAATATCGTCATTTATAGAAAAAAAGTGCTGGTAGAACCAATTTATCCGGCAGCTAGAAGTCAATAGGACGTTATCATGGCTTTATATTTGTTTAATGGAAATGTCTCACCCACTGCTGCTGCAATATAAATGTTACCCATAAGTAAATCTGCACTCTAGGGGGTTTAGCCTCGTGTGTAATGTAATGCAGTTATACTGAGATTGTCTGTGTATAGAGCAATGGTACAGAGTCTCTCATATGTAACCCCCAGAGGGACAGGAGACCAGGAGTGCATACTGAAGTTATACTGAGATTGTCTGTGTATAGGGCAATGCTACAGTGAGTCTCATATGTAACCCCCAGAGGCACAGGAGTGCATACTGAAGTTATACTGAGATTGTCTGTGTATAGGGCAATGCTACAGTGAGTCTCATATGTAACCCCCAGAGGCACAGGAGACCAGGAGTGCATACTGAAGTTATACTGAGATTGTCTGTGTATAGGGCAATGCTACAGTGAGTCTCATATGTAACCCCCAGAGGCACAGGAGACCAGGAGTGCATACTGAAGTTATACTGAGATTGTCTGTGTATAGGGCAATGCTACAGTGAGTCTCGCATGTCACCCCCAGAGGGACAGGAGACCAGGAGTGCATACTGCAGTATACTGACATTGTCTGTGAATAGGGCAATGCTACAGTGAGTCTCACATGTCACCACTAGAGGGACTGGAGACCAGGAGTGCATACTGCAGTTATACTGAGATTGTCTTTGAATAGGGCAATGCTACAGTGAGTCTCACAGATCAACCCCAGAGGCACAGGAGACCAGGAGTGCATACAGCAGTTATACTGAGATTGTCTGTGTATAGGGCAATGCTACAGTGAGTCTCACAGATCAACCCCAGAGGCACAGGAGACCAGGAGTGCATACAGCAGTTATACTGAGATTGTCTGTGTATAGGGCAAT
Organism: Bombina bombina; assembly: GCF_027579735.1. Taxonomy (NCBI): domain Eukaryota; kingdom Metazoa; phylum Chordata; class Amphibia; order Anura; family Bombinatoridae; genus Bombina; species Bombina bombina. The sequence goes on along the minus strand of NC_069510.1, from coordinate 6,676,286 downwards.
GCTACAGTGAGTCTCACAGATCAACCCCAGAGGCACAGGAGACCAGGAGTACATACTGCAGTTATCCTGAGATTGTCTGTGTATAGGGCAATGCTACAATGAGTCTCACATGTCACCCCCAGAGGCACAGGAGACCAGGAGTGCATACTGCAGTTATACTGAGATTGTCTGTGTATAGAGCAATGGTACAGAGTCTCTCATATGTAACCCCCAGAGGGACAGGAGACCAGGAGTACATACTGCAGTTATCCTGAGATTGTCTGTGTATAGGGCAATGGTACAGTGAGTCTCACATGTCACCCCCAGAGGGACAGGAGACCGGGAGTACATACTGCAGTTATACTGATATTGTCTGTGTATAGAGCAATGGTACAGTGAGTCTCACATGTCACCCCCAGAGGGAGAGGAGACCAGGAGTACATACTGCAGTTATACTGAGATTGTCTGTGTATAGGGTAATGCTACAGTGAGTCTCACATGTCACCCCCAGAGGGAGAGGAGACCAGGAGTACATACTGCAGTTATCCTGGGATTGTCTGTGTATAGGGCAATGCTACAGTGAGTCTCACATGTCACCACTAGAGGGACTGGAGACCAGGAGTGCATACTGCAGTTATACTGAGATTGTCTTTGTATAGGGCAATGCTACAGTGAGTCTCACAGATCAACCCCAGAGGCACAGGAGACCAGGAGTGCATACAGCAGTTATACTGAGATTGTCTGTGTATAGAGCAATGGTACAGAGTCTCATATATGTAACCCCCAGAGGGACAGGAGACCAGGAGTACATCTGCAGTTATACTGAGATTGTCTGTGTATAGAGCAATGGTACAGAGTCTCTCATATGTAACCCCCAGAGGGACAGGAGACCAGGAGTACATACTGCAGTTATACTGAGATTGTCTGTGTATAGGGCAATGGTACAGTGTGTCTCACATGTCACCCCCAGAGGGACAGGAGACCGGGAGTACATACTGCAGTTATACTGATATTGTCTGTGTATAGAGCAATGGTACAGTGAGTCTCACATGTCACCCCCAGAGGGAGAGGAGACCAGGAGTACATACTGCAGTTATACTGAGATTGTCTGTGTATAGGGTAATGCTACAGTGAGTCTCACATATGTAACCCCCAGAGGGACAGGAGACCAGGAGTGCATACTGCAGTTATACTGAGATTGTCTGTGTATAGAGCAATGGTACAGAGTCTCTCATATGTAACCCCCAGAGGGACAGGAGACCAGGAGTACATACTGCAGTTATACTGAGATTGTCTGTGTATAGGGTAATGCTACAGTGAGTCTCACATGTCACCCCCAGAGGGACAGGAGACCAGGAGTGCATACTGCAGTTATACTGAGATTGTCTGTGTATAGGGTAATGCTACAGTGAGTCTCACATATGTAACCCCCAGAGGGACAGGAGACCAGGAGTACATACTGCAGTTATACTGAGATTGTCTGTGTATAGGGTAATGCTACAGTGAGTCTCACATGTCACCCCCAGAGGGACAGGAGACCAGGAGTGCATACTGCAGTATACTGACATTGTCTGTGTATAGGATAATGCTACAGTGAGTCTCACATGTCACCCCCAGAGGGACAGGAGACCAGGAGTGCATACTGCAGTTATCCTGGGATTGTCTGTGTATAGGGCAATGGTACAGTGAGTCTCACATGTCACCCCCAGAGGGAGAGGAGACCAGGAGTGCATACTGCAGTTATACTGAGATTGTCTGTGTATAGGGCAATGCTACAGTGAGTCTCACATGTCACCCCCAGAGGGACAGGAGACCAGGAGTACATACTGCAGTTATCCTAAGATTGTCTGTGTATAGGGCAATGTTACAGTGAGTCTCACATGTCACCCCCAGAGGCACAGGAGACCAGGAGTACATACTGCAGTTATACTGAGATTGTCTGTGTATAGGGCAATGTTACAGTGAGTCTCACATGTCACCCCCAGAGGCACAGGAGTCCAGGAGTACATACTGCAGTTATACTGAGATTGTCTGTGTATAGGGCAATGCTACAGTGAGTCTCACATGTCACCCCCAGAGGGACAGGAGACCAGGAGTGCATACTGCAGTTATACTGAGATTGTCTGTGTATAGGGCAATGCTACAGTGAGTCTCACATGTCACCCCCAGAGGCACAGGAGAACAGGAGTACATACTGCAGTTATCCTGAGATTGTCTGTGTATAGGGCAATGCTACAGTGAGTCTCACATGTCACCCCCAGAGGGTCAGGAGACCAGGAGTGCATACTGCAGTTATACTGAGATTGTCTGTATATAGGGCAATGCTACAGTGAGTCTCTCATATGTAACCCCCAGAGGGTCAGGAGACCAGGAGTGCATACTGCAGTTATCCTGAGATTGTCTGTGTATAGTGCAATGGTACAGTGAGTCTCACATATGTAACCCCCAGAGGGACAGGAGACCAGGAGTACATACTGCAGTTATACTGAGATTGTCTGTGTATAGAGCAATGGTACAGTGAGTCTCACATATGTAACCCCCAGAGGGACAGGAGACCAGGAGTACATACTGCAGTTATACTGAGATTGTCTGTGTATAGGGCAATGGTACAGAGTCTCTCATATGTAACCCCCAGAGGGACAGGAGACCAGGAGTACATACTGCAGTTATCCTGAGATTGTCTGTGTATAGGGCAATGCTACAGTGAGTCTCACATGTCACCCCCAGAGGGACAGGAGACCAGGAGTGCATACTGCAGTTATACTGATATTGTCTGTGTATAGGGTAATGTTACAGTGAGTCTCATATGTCACCCCCTGAGGGACAGGAGACCAGGAGTACATACTGCAGTTATTCTGAGATTGTCTGTGTATAGGGCAATGCTACAGTGAGTCTCACATGTCACCCCCAGAGGGACAGGAGACCAGGAGTGCATACTGCAGTTATACTGAGATTGTCTGTGTATAGGGCAATGCTACAGTGAGTCTCACATGTCACCCCCAGATGTACAAGAGACCAGGAGTACATACTGCAGTTATCCTGAGATTGTCTGTGTATAGGGCAATGCTACAGTGAGTCTCACATGTCACCCCCAGAGGGACAGGAGACCAGGAGTGCATACTGCAGTTATGAGATTGTCTGTGTATAGGGTAATGCTACAGTGAGTCTCACAGGTCACCCCCAGATGTACAAGAGACCAGGAGTACATACTGCAGTATCCTGAGATTGTCTGTGTATAGGGCAATGCTACAGTGAGTCTCACATGTCACCCCCAGAGGGACAGGAGACCAGGAGTACATACTGCAGTTATCCTGAGATTGTCTGTGTATAGGGCAATGCTACAGTGAGTCTCACATGTCACCCCCAGAGGGTCAGGAGACCAGGAGTGCATACAACAGTTATACTGAGATTATCTGTGTATAGGGTAATGCTACAGTGAGCCATGTCACCCCCAGAGGGACAGGAGACCAGTAGTGCATACAGCAGTTATACTAAGATTGTCTGTGTATTGGGTAATGGTACAGTGAGTCTCACATGTCACCCCCAGAGGGACAGGAGACCAGGAGTGCATACTGCAATTATAATGAGATTGTCTGTGTATAGGGCAATGGTACAGTGAGTATCACATGTCACCCCCAGAGGCACAGGAGACCAGGAGTGCATACTGCAGTTATACTGAGATTGTCTGTGTATTGGGTAATGGTACAGTGAGTCTCACATGTCACCCCCAGAGGGACAGGAGACCAGGAGTGCATACAGCAGTTATACTAAGATTATCTGTGTATAGGGTAATGCTACAGCGAGTCTCACATGTCACCCCCAGAGGGACAGGAGACCAGTAGTGCATACAGCAGTTATACTAAGATTATCTGTGTATAGGGTAATGCTACAGCGAGTCTCACATGTCACCCCTAGAGGGACAGGAGACCAGTAGTGCATACAGCAGTTATACTAAGATTATCTGTGTATAGGGTAATGCTACAGCGAGTCTCACATGTCACCCCCAGAGGGACAGGAGACCAGGAGTGCATACTGCAGTTATACTGAGATTGTCTGTGTATAGGGCAATGCTACAGTGAGCCATGTCACCCCCAGAGGGACAGGAGACCAGGAGTGCATACTGCAGTTATCCTGAGATTGCCTGTGTATAAGGTAATGGTACAGTGAGTCTCACATGTCACCCCCAGAGTGACAGGAGACCAGAAAAAGCAGCAATCTAAGCTTAGGTGCAGGCACATTTTTGGTTTAGCACACTAGGTACACACATTTAGCGCTACCCAGCTGCTGAACCAAAAATGGGCCAGCTCCTAAGCTTAGATTCCTGCTTTTTCAAATAAAGATACCATGAGAGCAAAGAAAAATTAATAGGAGTACATTAGAAATGTGCTACTCTATCTGAATCATGAGAGAAATACATTTGGGACTGTGCCTCAGACAAACCCCTCACTGAGCCCACATGATACGGCAATAGGTTGGAGTACACTTTTATTAGTTTAGCTGCTTGTGACTTCCAGCTCAGACACGCACACTGGATTACACTGACCTTATACAGCTTAGCAAGCTTCCTATTGGACGCATCGGCTTTAATGTCATCAGAGGGTCCTTCTGGCAAGTCTGGCTTCTCTCCCAGAACCTAGAGAAAAAAAACAGGTGAACACGTTCTTCTGTATAAAGGCTCTTCTGGGAAAAGCTAAATCTTATATCATTTTATTGTCATTTGTTTGGGAAATACTAAATGTCACTAATCAGCACTGACAGAAAATTGTATCAGCCTGTGTTAGACAATCTAATACACGTACATTTATTAACTGCCCCTCGTATGCACAAGACAGAGCATTATTTCTGTAAACCTTAGTGTGTTTAATCTGGTAGCAGCCGATCCTTTATTCTGTCCCATATACCCTATTGCTCCACAAGACACCTGCCCTCTCTTTACTCCCTATTTAATGCTCGTCCCTACCGCACACACACACACACAGATACACACACACACGCAGATACACACACACACACACACACACACACACACACACACACACAGATACACACACACAGATACACACACACACACACACACAGATACACAGATACACACACACACAGATACACAGATACACAGATACACACACACGCAGATACACACACCATAATGTGTCCATATAAAAAGATTGCATATGGAAAAACAAACAAACAAAAAAAAACGACGACATACTCCGTTATGAGAGTTTAATATTGACTTTAGTTTTCCTGTAACAGTGTTGTCTGATAAGGATTAAACATGACCTAGTCTAACACTCAGGCACAGCTAGTGGGTTTATTTTGTTTTATTATTTTACATTTTCATTTTAAATGCTGAAGGAAACAAGATAGCATAATAGCAGTTATTTAGTTATCAGATACCTGGGCGCTATATATATATATATATATATATATATATATATATATATATATATATATATATATATATATATATATATATATATATATATATATATATATATATATATATATATATATATATATATATATATATATATATATATATATATATATATATATATATGGTAAATAAATGCACAACACAGATAGGACCCTTCAGACAAACAGGGCCCCCTGCAGAGGTGCTACAGATGGGAAACGTCACACACTGGTAGTAAAACTATTACCAGGATTAATTACAAAGCAGACAAGATTTTATATCTGCTGGGGAAATGTTGGTGTTAGTACCAGCACTCTCCAGCAGAGGGCTCACTGCTTATTCTCAGCAGTGAAAAAAGTAAATATGAATGAAGGATAAACAGTTTCCTTCGGTTATAAAATCTGTCTCTGTGGTAAAAGCTTAAAGGGACCGTACACTGTAAAATTGTTTTTATATTAATTTATTTGCAATGACTTATACCAGCTGCAGAGTATAAAATGGAGGAGAAAATGCATTTTCAGGTTTATTTGTGTATATGAAGTAGCTGTTTTTTAATTTGAAATCACAGCCTATTACAAGGGGTTGAGCTTCAGGTAATATCAGATCTCATATTACTTTGTGTACACACACGTGCTTCCTTATATTATATTTGTCTGTAAAACTAAAGCTCAATACATAGAGAGAACAATGGAAAAGTATCATTTTATTACTCAACGATCCTGCACCCCACTGAGAGTGTAATCTCTTCTGCTGGCTGTGTTTACTTAGGCTTGTCAATAGCTGAGACTCCAGTATAGAAACTTTCAGTATAGGTTGGGAAACCACAGGCTAAATCAGCTATTTCAAAGGCCAAAATAGGGGTAAAGGAGCTACTTGTAAACAATTTAATACACTCCAGCAGGTAAAATAAATCATTGGGAACAATTTAAATGGGAGAAAATGTTTGGATGAACTGTCCCTTTAACTCCTTTGCATGAGAGAATACTATAGTAGGTTTAAGAGTGTGCACGTGTTCTGTGAACTATATCACAGTGATGTCTGCAGCAATGTTTGTAACAATTGTATACATATAGGGCTAGATTAGATTAGAGTGGCATGCGAAAGTTATCACGGGTCGCAAAAAGCAATGTCAACTGCGCAATCTTAAATGCGTACTACATGTTGAAAGTAAATGGGTGTGCATGAGCGCAAACAGAATTTGCACTCTTAGGATTAGCGCCCCTAAAGACCTAGCTAAGTGTAAAAGGAAAAAAAGTGCTCCAAATACATAAAAAAAAAAAAAATTAAGTGACACTAGGTCTGTCCCCCCCCCCCCCCCGGCAGGTACACTTATAGACAATGTCTTTTCCCCCCCTCCCGGCAAGTACAGTTACCGACACTAGGTCTTTCTCCCCTCCGGCATGTACAGTTACTGACACTAGGTCTGTCCCCAACTCCAATAGGGCTAAAATCTAGCACAAAATGTCCCAAGCAGTGTGCACACGCTGTGTCGGGTTAACTGCCAAACCCCCAGGAATAATACCAAATAACCAAACAGCACCACTTGTAATTTCCAAATTATCTTTTATTCCATATAACATGGGCAGCAAAAAGTAGTAAAGCAGAACTTTAGGTCTGTCCCCCCCGGTGAGCCCTGCAGGTACAGTTACTGACACTAGGCCTGTTCCCCCGGCAGGTACATTTACTGACACTAGGTCTGTCCCCCCGGCAGGTACAGTTACTGACACTAGGCCTGTTCCCCCCGGCAGGTACAGTTACTGACACTAGGCCTGTTCCCCCCGGCAGGTACAGTTACTGACACTAGGCCTGTTCCCCCCGGCAGGTACAGTTACTGACACTAGGCCTGTTCCCCCCGGCAGGTACAGTTACTGACACTAGGCCTGTTCCCCCCGGCAGGTACAGTTACTGACACTAGGCCTGTTCCCCCCGGCAGGTACAGTTACTGACACTAGGCCTGTTCCCCCCGGCAGGTACAGTTACTGACACTAGGCCTGTTCCCCCCGGCAGGTACAGTTACTGACACTAGGCCTGTTCCCCCCCGGCAGGTACAGTTACTGACACTAGGCCTGTTCCCCCCCGGCAGGTACAGTTACTGACACTAGGCCTGTTCCCCCCCGGCAGGTACAGTTACTGACACTAGGCCTGTTCCCCCCCGGCAGGTACAGTTACTGACACTAGGCCTGTTCCCCCCCGGCAGGTACATTTACTGACACTAGGCCTGTTCCCCCCCGGCAGGTACAGTTACTGACACTAGGCCTGTTCCCCCCCGGCAGGTACAGTTACTGACACTAGGCCTGTTCCCCCCCGGCAGGTACAGTTACTGACACTAGGTCTGTCCCCCCGGCAGGTACAGTTACTGACACTAGGTCTGTCCCCCCGGCAGGTACAGTTACTGACACTAGGTCTGTCCCCCCGGCAGGTACAGTTACTGACACTAGGCCTGTTCCCCCCCGGCAGGTACAGTTACTGACACTAGGTCTGTCCCCCCGGCAGGTACAGTTACTGACACTAGGTCTGTCCCCCCGGCAGGTACAGTTACTGACACTAGGTCTGTCCCCCCGGCAGGTACAGTTACTGACACTAGGTCTGTCCCCCCGGCAGGTACAGTTACTGACACTAGGTCTGTCCCCCCGGCAGGTACAGTTACTGACACTAGGTCTGTCCCCCCGGCAGGTACAGTTACTGACACTAGGTCTGTCCCCCCGGCAGGTACAGTTACTGACACTAGGTCTGTTTCCCCCCTGTGTGCTCTGCAGGTACAGTTACTGACACTAGGTCTGTCCCCCGGGATGTACAGTTACCAACAGTAGGTCAGTCATGTGACTTTCATTTCTCAGAAAGTTTCTCTTTTCAGCACAGGGTTAAGTTTATCTTTTTTCTAACGACTAACCCAAGATAACTAAATCTGAAAACTTTATGCATTACTATGTCAATTTAAATCATAATTTCTGTCCTTTGTACCCAACGGGTAATCTAGTCTCGCGGCTCACTTTATTGCCCGCAGTGATGTCACGATATAAGGAAGCGCTTGTTATTACAGCACGCTGTAAGCAGCGACATGTGAGGCAATTTCTTTGTCACTACAAGACACAAACATTTCTAAACCCTGTAACTTTTTCAACAAACTTCTACAAGAAAGGTCTTATCGGCAGGGTATTTTACTTTCCTTGAGCCAATGCAAAACAGATAATGCTTACAGGTCGGGGAGGGGCGTATAATATTTGTAAAAAGGGACGTGAAACCCAAAATGTTTCTCTTTCATGATTCAGATAGAGAATACAATTTTAAACAACTTTACAATTTTCTTCTATTTTATTTGCTTCGTTCTCTAGTTATCTTTTGCCAAAAGGTTTATCAAGGATAGATTAGATTCAGATATCTATATTGTCATTGGCTCACCCATGTGTTCAGTTAGCAGCCAGTAGTGCATTGCTGCTCCTTTAAAAAAAGCATACCAAAAGAATGAAGCCAATTGGATAACATTTTTAACAACTTTCCAGTTTACTTAAGTAACTATGTTCTACCTAAATCATGAGAAAAGGTTTGGGTTTCATGTCCCTTTAAGTTTGTACTTTGCTGTAATCTGAGCTCTCCGGTGCCCCATAAAATGCAGATTAGTGCAAGATGTTGGAATTTGTCTCAGACCTTATGGGGTTCTATTTTCAGTGTTGTGCAAGGATCAGACGCTCCGTTAACTGAATGTTAACTGCAGAAATGATGCCTATTTCAGCCACAGATCTGTTAAAAGCATCAAGTTCAGAAGGAACATGGGTAGGACCATATCAACCTCAGTTTACAGAGAGGAAAGTATTACCCAATACAGACTCCTGCTTGGTATGGCTGGGGTGTATTCTGGCCTGTGCCTAGGGCTATACGATTTACAGGAACAGAATATACTGGGGGGTCTCGTCTAACTGCTCCTATGTTCTCCAAATAGGTCACTGGGCTCAAGGCAATGCCCCTTCCAGAGACCACAGATGCAGGGAGCACCCCCCCATCACTACAGAGACCACAGACGCAGGGAGCATCCCCCCCATCACTACAGAGAGCACAGACGCAGGGAGCAACCCTCCCCCATCACTACAGAGAGCACAGACGCAAGGAGCACCCCTCCCCCATCACTACAGAGACCACAGACACAGGGAGCACCCCCCCCATATCACTACAGAGAGCACAGACGCAAGGAGCACCCCTCCCCCATCACTACAGAGACCACAGACACAGGGAGCACCCCCCCCATATCACTACAGAGACCACAGACGCAGGGAGCACCCCCCCCCATCACTACAGAGACCACAGACGCAGGGAGCACCCCCCCCCCATCACTACAGAGACCACAGACACGCAGGGAGCACCCCCCCCATCACTACAGAGACCACAGACACGCAGGGAGCACCCCCCCCATCACTACAGAGACCACAGACGCAGGGAGCACCCCCCCCATCACTACAGAGACCACAGACGCAGGGAGCACCCCCCCCATCACTACAGAGACCACAGACGCAGGGCGCACACCCCCCCATCACTACAGAGACCACAGACGCAGGGAGCACACCCCCCCCATCACTACAGAGACCACAGACGCAGGGGGCACACACCCACCCATCACTACAGAGACCACAGACGCAGGGGGCACACACCCACCCATCACTACAGAGACCACAGACGCAGGGGGCACACACCCACCCATCACTACAGAGACCACAGACGCAGGGAGCACACCCCCCCCATCACTACAGAGACCACAGATGCAGGGGGCACCCCCCCATCACTACAGAGACCACAGACGCAGGGAGCACCCCCCCCATCACTACAGAGACCACAGACGCAGGGAGCACCCCCCCCATCACTACAGAGACCACAGACGCAGGGAGCACCCCCCCCCATCACTACAGAGACCACAGACGCAGGGAGCACCCCCCCCATCACTACAGAGACCACAGACGCAGGGAGCACCCCCCCCCATCACTACAGAGACCACAGACACAGGGAGCACCCCCCCCCCCCATCACTACAGAGACCACAGACACAGGGAGCACCCCCCCCCATCACTACAGAGACCACAGACACAGGGAGCACCCCCCCCCCCATCACTACAGAGACCACAGACGCAGGGAGCACCCCCCCCCATCACTACAGAGACCACAGACGCAGGGAGCACACCCCCCCCCATCACTACAGAGACCACAGACGCAGGGGGCACACACCCACCCATCACTACAGAGACCACAGATGCAGGGGGCACACACCCACCCATCACTACAGAGACCACAGACGCAGGGAGCACCCCCCCCCATCACTACAGAGACCACAGACGCAGGGAGCACCCCCCCCCATCACTACAGAGACCACAGACGCAGGGAGCACCCCCCCCATCACTACAGAGACCACAGACGCAGGGAGCACCCCCCCATCACTACAGAGACCACAGACGCAGGGCGCACACCCCCCCATCACTACAGAGACCACAGACGCAGGGCGCACACCCCCCCATCACTACAGAGACCACAGACGCAGGGCGCACACCCCCCCATCACTACAGAGACCACAGACGCAGGGCGCACACCCCCCCATCACTACAGAGACCACAGACGCAGGGAGCACACCCCCCCCATCACTACAGAGACCACAGATGCAGGGGGCACACACCCACCCATCACTACAGAGACCACAGACGCAGGGGGCACACACCCACCCATCACTACAGAGACCACAGACGCAGGGGGCACACACCCACCCATCACTACAGAGACCACAGATGCAGGGGCTGCACACACCCACCCATCACTACAGAGACCACAGATGCAGGGGCTGCACACACCCACCCATCACTACAGAGACCACAGATGCAGGGGCCGCACACCCACCCATCACTACAGAGACCACAGATGCAGGGGCTGCACACACGTCACTCGCACAATGAATGGGGGAATAAACTTTGCTAAGAGTTTTCTTCAGACTGCATTTATGTAAAGGGAATGCTAAAAAAAATAGATTACTGTAGCCTATAAACAGCAAATCTACAGAAGAGTCTCAGCAAAAGCCCAAAACCAAACACTTTACATAAAATTCTGCTACAGAATATTTTAACAAATAAATATCTCAAATTGAACACCCCCCCATAACAACTCTTTAGGTTGGTAAAGCCTGTATACGAAACAGCTGTGAGTAACTCGCAAGGGCACAGGGCCGGGATTGGCAAGGGGGCACAGGGCCGTCATTGGCAAGGGGGCACAGGGCCGTCATTGGCAAGGGGGCACAGGGCCGTCATTGGCAAGGGGGCACAGGGCCGTCATTGGCAAGGGGGCACAGGGCCGTCATTGGCAAGGGGGCACAGGGCCGTCATTGGCAAGGGGGCACAGGGCCGTCATTGGCAAGGGGGCACAGGGCCGTCATTGGCAAGGGGGCACAGGGCCGTCATTGGCAAGGGGGCACAGGGCCGTCATTGGCAAGGGGGCACAGGGCCGTCATTGGCAAGGGGGCACAGGGCCGTCATTGGCAAGGGGGCACAGGGCCGTCATTGGCAAGGGGGCACAGGGCCGTCATTGGCAAGGGGGCACAGGGCCGTCATTGGCAAGGGGGCACAGGGCCGTCATTGGCAAGGGGGCACAGGGCCGTCATTGGCAAGGGGGCACAGGGCCGTCATTGGCAAGGGGGCACAGGGCCGTCATTGGCAAGGGGGCACAGGGCCGTCATTGGCAAGGGGGCACAGGGCCGTCATTGGCAAGGGGGCACAGGGCCGTCATTGGCAAGGGGGCACAGGGCCGTCATTGGCAAGGGGGCACAGGGCCGTCATTGGCAAGGGGGCACAGGGCCGTCATTGGCAAGGGGGCACAGGGCCGTCATTGGCAAGGGGGCACAGGGCCGTCATTGGCAAGGGGGCACAGGGCCGTCATTGGCAAGGGGGCACAGGGCCGTCATTGGCAAGGGCGCACAGGGCCGTCATTGGCAAGGGCGCACAGGGCCGTCATTGGCAAGGGCAATGGTACAGGGGAACAGGCACACACTGACCTCTATCATTTTCTCTCGCTCCATGCCTTCCTCCATTACATACACCTTGGCGCGTCCATGTCTTTCATTATCCCGAATATCTTTGGCGATAGTTGTTGCTTTCAGCTTCTCAAACCTGTTTGACTTTGATCCGCACCACTGATAGATCTCCTGTAATTGGCAACAGAGGCTCAAGATTATACAGTGAGCCAAATAGGAATTGCACAAAGATTATAAAGGACTGTGCATGAAGACAACCTGCAGTTAAACAATGCCCGGTATATAGATGGGTCACACCACATGCAGAGAGGTGAAAGCAAGGGTAAGGAAAAAGATAACTATATATGTTTTAATAATGAAATACTTACACCACCCAGATCAAGAATAAAGCAGTCACCTTGATTGAAGCTTTCCCAGCCCACTGCCACCTCTGTGGCCCTCGCCAGGCGCCGGCCTTTGACATGTAGAAGCCTTTTGATATCTACGTCATTTGGAACTACGTGCGTAAAGCCAGAGGCAACTCCGCCAGCCTGAGAAAGAGGACTTGTATGTAACATATGTACCAAAGGAGAACTAACAGCTTTACAGGAGTATCTGACAAGTATTCTTTCATTTATAAACAAAGTGAAACTAAAATCTGGCACTATTTAGCTTTATTCTGTAGCTGAAATGGCTTGAACTTCCCTATCCCTCCTCCTGTGGGTCACCGGTTTTGGACACATTCACCATTAACCGATCCCACTCGCTAAAATAAAACATCACATAATTTCTATTTAATATTATAGAGAAAAATCTAAAAATTTGCTTCACTCTCTTGGTATCCTTTGTTGAAAGGGGCAGCAACATACTACTGGGAACTAGCTGAACACACATGGTGAGCCAATGACAAGAGGAATATATGTGCAGCAACCAAACCCCTACTATACATTGCTGCTCCTGAGCCTACCTAAATAGGTTTTTCAACAAAGTATACCAAAAGAACAAAGCAAATAAGAGAACAGAAGTAAATTGGAAAGTAATTTAAAACCTTATGCTCCGATTAATGAAAGCGGAATTTTGACTTTGCCGCGCCTTTGTCACACACATAATACACATTGTAAACTTCCTAGGTTTCAGGAGTCTAGTTAAATTGGCTTTATCGGTACCTTGTACTTGATGCCAGACTTGAAGTATCCCGAGAACACAGAGGACTCATATCCTTGAACCTCACGGTTTTGGATGGGCTTTCCACCAAGATGGTCGTCCATCTGTACCGTGAAAATAGCAGCAGCTCCGCTCTCATCCTGAGTACATTCATCACCTGAAACAACAGGATTAGCACTAACGAGAGCCCCAGGATTAGCACTAACGAGAGCCCCAGGATTATTGTTACCTAAAACTTTACTTTTCTACATCTCTTGTTTTTCTCAACCGCGGTCCTTAAGTACCCCCAACAGGCTAGGTTTTTATTATAGCTGAAGTAGAGCACAGGGGAAATAATCAGCTAATCAGTTACCATGGTTACTAACTTGCTCTCATCCTTCAGCTGATTATTTCACCTGTGCTCTAGTTCAGCCATAATAAAACCTGGTCTGTTGGGGGTACTTGAGGACCGCGGTTGAGTAACACTGCCCTACATCACACCTATAGCCTTGTATCACTGTGAGATCCAGACATGGGAGGAAGTAGCACTGATGGTAGGAAGTGTGAGGGCAGCGGTATCTGGGATAGCACGTGTCAGCTTCCCAATAGACCATCCCTGGAATACAGATCACTGAAAAGTCTGCAATATGATACTCAGAAGACGTCACACAAGGGCACCCCTGTGGAGCCACAAGCTATAAAAATTAGACATTTGATTGAACCAGCAAAGAAAAGCCTGTAGTGTTCCAAATGCCAGTGGAACAGGCCAAGACAGATTATCTAGAATTTAGAAAATCAATGGGAAGAGATGCCTTGTAGGGAACCACAGAGTCTCCTCAGACCACAGTGGTACAGCTATGGTGACAGTTATCCAAGTAACCTCTAATCACACCAGTAACGGATTCCTGTGCCGTGGGACAGATCTGTATGTGATGCACCATAAAGCCAGCGGGATGTTACTATAGCGGATATAAAACAGCCGAAGTCATAAAGATGCACTGAGGCTTCCTCTTTACAGAAAGCCGACAGCAACCAGGAGGGGATATGGGGAATTATAGACCCTGTGGTCTTAGACGGTAAACAAGTTTTAGAGTCAAAGCAAATACAAAGAAACATCTTCAGAACAGAAGTTTAGCCAAACACCCACAAGTAGGATATGGATGCCCTTGTATCCCAGAGAATTGCATATATGGGATGGTATGAGCCTGGCAAAACCCTGCAGCTCCTGAGATCAGAGCAGGGTATCTAAGGTGAAGATTATCCAGCAGAAAAGGAGAGGGGCAGGAAGAAGAAGCAGCGCGAAAAGGAGAGGGGCAGGAAGAAGAAGCAGCGCGACAAGGAGGGGCAGGAAGAAGAAGCAGCGCGAAAAGGAGAGGGGCAGGAAGAAGAAGCAGCGCGACAAGGAGGGGCAGGAAGAAGAAGCAGCGCGACAAGGGGGGGCAGGAAGAAGAAGCAGCGCGACAAGGGGGGGCAGGAAGAAGCAGCAGCGCGACAAGGAGGGGCAGGAAGAAGAAGCAGCGCGACAAGGGGGGGCAGGAAGAAGCAGCAGCGCGACAAGGAGGGGCAGGAAGAAGCAGCAGCGCGACAAGGGGGGGCAGGAAGAAGAAGCAGCGCGACAAGGGGGGGCAGGAAGAAGAAGCAGCGCGACAAGGGGGGGCAGGAAGAAGAAGCAGCGCGACAAGGGGGGGCAGGAAGAAGAAGCAGCGCGACAAGGGGGGGCAGGAAGAAGAAGCAGCGCGACAAGGGGGGGCAGGAAGAAGAAGCAGCGCGACAAGGGGGGGCAGGAAGAAGAAGCAGCGCGACAAGGGGGGGCAGGAAGAAGAAGCAGCGCGACAAGGGGGGGCAGGAAGAAGAAGCAGCGCGACAAGGGGGGGCAGGAAGAAGAAGCAGCGCGACAAGGGGGGGCAGGAAGAAGAAGCAGCGCGACAAGGGGGGGCAGGAAGAAGAAGCAGCGCGACAAGGGGGGGCAGGAAGAAGAAGCAGCGCGACAAGGGGGGGCAGGAAGAAGAAGCAGCGCGACAAGGGGGGGCAGGAAGAAGAAGCAGCGCGACAAGGGGGGGGGCAGGAAGAAGCAGCGCGACAAGGGGGGGGCAGGAAGAAGAAGAGCGACAAGGGGGGGCAGGAAGAAGAAGAGCGACAAGGGGGGGGGCAGGAAGAAGAAGAGCGACAAGGGGGGGGCAGGAAGAAGAAGAGCGACAAGGGGGGGCAGGAAGAAGAAGAGCGACAAGGGGGGGCAGGAAGAAGAAGAGCGACAAGGGGGGGCAGGAAGAAGAAGAGCGACAAGGGGGGGCAGGAAGAAGAAGAGCGACAAGGGGGGGCAGGAAGAAGAAGAGCGACAAGGGGGGGCAGGAAGAAGAAGAGCGACAAGGGGGGACAGGAAGAAGAAGAGCGACAAGGGGAGCAGGAAGAAGAAGAGCGACAAGGGGAGCAGGAAGAAGAAGAGCGACAAGGGGAGCAGGAAGAAGAAGAGCGACAAGGGGGGGCAGGAAGAAGAAGAGCGACAAGGGGGGGCAGGAAGAAGAAGAGCGACAAGGGGGGGCAGGAAGAAGAAGAGCGACAAGGGGAGCAGGAAGAAGAAGAGCGACAAGGGGAGCAGGAAGAAGAAGAGCGACAAGGGGGGGCAGGAAGAAGAAGAGCGACAAGGGGAGCAGGAAGAAGAAGAGCGACAAGGGGGGGCAGGAAGAAGAAGAGCGACAAGGGGGGGCAGGAAGAAGAAGAGCGACAAGGGGGGGCAGGAAGAAGAAGAGCGACAAGGGGGGGCAGGAAGAAGAAGAGCGACAAGGGGGGGCAGGAAGAAGAAGAGCGACAAGGGGGGGCAGGAAGAAGAAGAGCGACAAGGGGAGCAGGAAGAAGAAGAGCGACAAGGGGGGGCAGGAAGAAGAAGAGCGACAAGGGGGGGCAGGAAGAAGAAGAGCGACAAGGGGGGGCAGGAAGAAGAAGAGCGACAAGGGGGGGCAGGAAGAAGAAGAGCGACAAGGGGGGGCAGGAAGAAGAAGAGCGACAAGGGGGGGCAGGAAGAAGAAGAGCGACAAGGGGAGCAGGAAGAAGAAGAGCGACAAGGGGGGGGCAGGAAGAAGAAGAGCGACAAGGGGGGGGCAGGAAGAAGAAGAGCGACAAGGGGGGGGCAGGAAGAAGAAGAGCGACAAGGGGGAGCAGGAAGAAGAAGAGCGACAAGGGGGGGCAGGAAGAAGAAGAAGAGCGACAAGGGGGGGGCAGGAAGAAGAAGCGCGACAAGGGGGGGGCAGGAAGAAGAAGCGCGACAAGGGGGGGCAGGAAGAAGAAGAGCGACAAGGGGGGGCAGGAAGAAGAAGCGCGACAAGGGGGGGCAGGAAGAAGAAGCGCGACAAGGGGGGGCAGGAAGAAGAAGCGCGACAAGGGGGGGCAGGAAGAAGAAGCGCGACAAGGGGGGGGCAGGAAGAAGAAGCGCGACAAGGGGGGGCAGGAAGAAGAAGAGCGACAAGGGGGGGCAGGAAGAAGAAGAGCGACAAGGGGGGGCAGGAAGAAGAAGAGCGACAAGGGGGGGCAGGAAGAAGAAGAGCGACAAGGGGGGGCAGGAAGAAGAAGAGCGACAAGGGGGGGCAGGAAGAAGAAGAGCGACAAGGGGGGGGCAGGAAGAAGAAGAGCGACAAGGGGGGGCAGGAAGAAGAAGAGCGACAAGGGGAGCAGGAAGAAGAAGAGCGACAAGGGGAGCAGGAAGAAGAAGAGCGACAAGGGGGGGGCAGGAAGAAGAAGAGCGACAAGGGGGGGGCAGGAAGAAGAAGAGCGACAAGGGGGGGGCAGGAAGAAGAAGAGCGACAAGGGGGGGCAGGAAGAAGAAGAGCGACAAGGGGGAGCAGGAAGAAGAAGAGCGACAAGGGGGAGCAGGAAGAAGAAGAGCGACAAGGGGAGCAGGAAGAAGAAGAGCGACAAGGGGGAGCAGGAAGAAGAAGAGCGACAAGGGGAGCAGGAAGAAGAAGAGCGACAAGGGGGGGCAGGAAGAAGAAGAGCGACAAGGGGGGGGCAGGAAGAAGAAGAGCGACAAGGGGAGCAGGAAGAAGAAGAGCGACAAGGGGGGGCAGGAAGAAGAAGAGCGACAAGGGGGGGCAGGAAGAAGAAGAGCGACAAGGGGAGCAGGAAGAAGAAGAGCGACAAGGGGAGCAGGAAGAAGAAGAGCGACAAGGGGGGGCAGGAAGAAGAGCGACAAGGGGGGGCAGGAAGAAGAAGAAGAGCGACAAGGGGGGCAGGAAGAAGAAGAGCGACAAGGGGAGCAGGAAGAAGAAGAGCGACAAGGGGAGCAGGAAGAAGAAGAGCGACAAGGGGGGGCAGGAAGAAGAAGAGCGACAAGGGGAGCAGGAAGAAGAAGAGCGACAAGGGGGGGCAGGAAGAAGAAGAGCGACAAGGGGGGGCAGGAAGAAGAAGAGCGACAAGGGGAGCAGGAAGAAGAAGAGCGACAAGGGGGAGCAGGAAGAAGAAGAGCGACAAGGGGAGCAGGAAGAAGAAGAGCGACAAGGGGGGGCAGGAAGAAGAAGAGCGACAAGGGGAGCAGGAAGAAGAAGAGCGACAAGGGGGGGCAGGAAGAAGAAGAGCGACAAGGGGAGCAGGAAGAAGAAGAGCGACAAGGGGGAGCAGGAAGAAGAAGAGCGACAAGGGGAGCAGGAAGAAGAAGAGCGACAAGGGGGGCAGGAAGAAGAAGAGCGACAAGGGGAGCAGGAAGAAGAAGAGCGACAAGGGGGGGCAGGAAGAAGAAGAGCGACAAGGGGAGCAGGAAGAAGAAGAGCGACAAGGGGGAGCAGGAAGAAGAAGAGCGACAAGGGGAGCAGGAAGAAGAAGAGCGACAAGGGGGGCAGGAAGAAGAAGAGCGACAAGGGGAGCAGGAAGAAGAAGAGCGACAAGGGGAGCAGGAAGAAGAAGAGCGACAAGGGGGAGCAGGAAGAAGAAGAGCGACAAGGGGGGGCAGGAAGAAGAGCGACAAGGGGGGGCAGGAAGAAGAAGAAGAGCGACAAGGGGGGCAGGAAGAAGAAGAGCGACAAGGGGAGCAGGAAGAAGAAGAGCGACAAGGGGAGCAGGAAGAAGAAGAGCGACAAGGGGGGGCAGGAAGAAGAAGAGCGACAAGGGGGGGCAGGAAGAAGAGCGACAAGGGGGGGCAGGAAGAAGAAGAAGAGCGACAAGGGGGGGCAGGAAGAAGAGCGACAAGGGGGGGCAGGAAGAAGAAGAGCGACAAGGGGGGGGCAGGAAGAAGAAGAGCGACAAGAGGAGCAGGAAGAAGAAGAGCGACAAGGGGAGCAGGAAGAAGAAGAAGGTCTGCTGTTCACTCTGAAGATTCTTCTCAGGAGTATGAAATACACAGCACATCCCATCATTCACAAACAGTTGCAAGTGGTAAAGAACTGGTGCAAATGAATGCAAGAACTTACTTCCAGCCGATGATCTTGTGCAGAAGAACAGGAGCATCAGAGAGACAAATACGGTGCTCTGCGTCTATAGCATGAAGCATTGTGACACTTTATTCTCACACGTGGCAATCTCTGGTGTGATATACATAGTGATCACATGGCTGGTATGGAGGGAATGACAGAACAAACATGTAGGCACAACTGTGCGTTATGGGTGCTGAGGAGCATTTCAGTTATCTGCACAACAACCAGCACATTTATTGACTACCTGCACAGCTCATTGCTAATAGGTAACTATTTTAGCCAAATAATCACATAAGATTCACAGGACTTCAAACTGATGACATTTTCCCAATACAGAAATACAACCGGCCTCTTCGGTAATGAACCCTATGTTAAATAAAATGATTAATATGAGCACAGAGTATGCAGAAGGCACAACAGGGGAACAGACCTACTTTGGAGAGTAAAATGCCCAAATGAGTAATCATTTTATAAAGATTACATCTCCAGTGCACGTGGTAGATTTTAATAAAACTTTCTATTTCTTTAAAAGACAAACAGAACCATAACAGTAGGATTAGCGATATATAGGCTAGAATCATTACAAGCAATGTAAGCAGCAGTATGGGGTCATCCAGAGCAAACACTGAGGGCCAGCTTGGGCAATAATGGCACAGCCCCCCCTGACATAGAATGAAGTAAACTTACCCAGCCAGTAATGCAGGTCGTATTGCAGATTCCCGGAGCGCTGCTTGATGGTGTTCAGGACAAGGTAAGCGTCACCAGTGAAGAATGAACCGTACTGATTTTGAGGAACTGCCACAAGGTCGAACTTCTCCACCCTCCAGACCTGAAGTCCTGGCTGCTTTCCGGCCTTCTCAAACTCAGCATGATCGATACCCATTTCAGAAGCCTTAAAAATAAACCAAACAAAACACTTCAACAGAAAATCATAGCAATTAAACCTACACCAGCAATGCACAGTCAGATGGCAATTAAACCTACACCAGCAATGCACAGTCAGATGGCAATTAACCCTACACCACCAATGCACAGTCAGATGGCAATTAACCCTACACCACCAATGCACAGTCAGATGGCAATTAACCCTACACCAGCAATGCACAGTCAGATGGCAATTAACCCTACACCACCAATGCACAGTCAGATGGCAATTAACCCTACACCACCAATGCACAGTCAGGGGGAGTGGAAAAAGACAATTTAAAATTGTCAGAAAAAAAACCCTACTACTCATTTGAAGTTCAGACTACGTGTTATTGCATTGTCTCGTTATCTTGCATTTGTTGATTATGCAAATCTGTGTTGACTGGTCCTTTAAGTCAGTGATTTTTAACCTTTTTTGCCGTGGCACACTTTTTTACATTAACAATTAACCCTACACCAGCAATGCACAGTCAGAGGGCAATTAACCCTACACCAGCAATGCACAGTCAGAGGGCAATTAACCCTACACCAGCAATGCACAGTCAGATGGCAATTAACCCTACACCAGCAATGCACAGTCAGATGGCAATTAACCCTACACCAGCAATGCACAGTCAGATGGCAATTAACCCTACACCAGCAATGCACAGTCAGATGGCAATTAACCCTACACCAGCAATGCACAGTCAGATGGCAATTAACCCTACACCACCAATGCAGTCAGATGGCAATTAACCCTACACCACCAATGCACAGTCATATGGCAATTAACCCTACACCACCAATGCACAGTCAGATGGCAATTAACCCTACACCACCAATGCACAGTCAGATGGCAATTAACCCTACACCAGCAATGCACAGTCAGATGGCAATTAACCCTACACCAGCAATGCACAGTCAGATGGCAATTAACCCTACACCAGCAATTCACAGTCAGATGGCAATTAACCCTACACCAGCAATGCACAGTCAGATGGCAATTAACCCTACACCAGCAATGCACAGTCAGATGGCAATTAACCCTACACCAGCAATGCACAGTCAGATGGCAATTAACCCTACACCAGCAATGCACAGTCAGATGGCAATTAACCCTACACCAGCAATGCACAGTCAGATGGCAATTAACCCTACACCAGCAATGCACAGTCAGATGGCAATTAAACCTACACCAGCAATGCACAGTCAGATGGCAATTAAACCTACACCAGCAATGCACAGTCAGATTGTAATTAAACCTACACCAGCAATGCACAGTCAGATTGTAATTAAACCTACACCAGCAATGCACAGTCAGATTGTAATTAAACCTACACCAGCAATGCACAGTCAGAGGGCAATTAACCCTACACCAGCAATGCACAGTCAGAGGGCAATTAACCCTACACCAGCAATGCACAGTCAGATGGCAATTAACCCTACACCACCAATGCACAGTCAGATTGCAATTAAACCTACACCACCAATGCACAGTCAGATTGCAATTAAACCTACACCACCAATGCACAGTCAGATTGCAATTAAACCTACACCACCAATGCACAGTCAGATTGCAATTAAACGTACACCACCAATGCACAGTCAGATTGTAATTAAACCTACACCACCAATGCACAGTCAGATTGTAATTAAACCTACACCACCAATACACAGTCAGAGGGCAATAAAACCTACACCACCAATGCACAGTCAGATTGCAATTAAACCTACACCACCAATGCACAGATTGCAATTAAACCTACACCACCAATGCACAGATTGTAATTAAACCTACACCACCAATGCACAGATTGTAATTAAACCTACACCACCAATGCACAGATTGTAATTAAACCTACACCACCAATGCACAGATTGTAATTAAACCTACACCACCAATGCACAGTCAGATTGCAATTAAACCTACACCAGCAATGCACAGTCAGATTGCAATTAAACCTACACCAGCAATGCACAGTCAGATTGCAATTAAACCTACACCACCAATGCACAGTCAGATTGCAATTAAACCTACACCACCAATGCACAGTCAGATTGTAATTAAACCTACACCACCAATGCACAGTCAGATTGTAATTAAACCTACATCACCAATGCACAGTCAGATTGTAATTAAACCTACACCACCAATGCACAGATAGTAATTAAACCTACACCACCAATGCACAGATTGCAATTAAACCTACACCACCAATGCACAGTCAGATTGCAATTAAACCTACACCACCAATGCACAGTCAGATTGCAATTAAACCTACACCACCAATGCACAGATTGCAATTAAACCTACACCACCAATGCACAGTCAGATTGCAATTAAACCTACACCACCAATGCACAGTCAGATTGCAATTAAACCTACACCACCAATGCACAGTCAGACTGCAATTAAACCTACACCACCAATGCACAGTCAGATTGCAATTAAACCTACACCACCAATGCACAGTCAGATTGTAATTAAACCTACACCACCAATGCAGTCAGATTGTAATTAAACCTACACCACCAATGCAGAGATTGCAATTAAACCTACAACACCAATGCACAGATTGTAATTAAACCTACAACAACGCACAGTCAGATTACAACTAAAACAACATCACACAGATTGCAATTAAACCTACAACAGCTATCAGCCTACCTAGACTTATGCTTCAACAAAGGATACCAAAAGAACAAGGCAAATATGGTAAGAGAAGTAAATTGGAAAATGTTTAATCTGAAAATTGTAGTTTTTCATCATTAAGACTGTTTTTAATAAGTGTGCAAAACAATGCACATTAGCAACAAGAGAGCAGTTTGTGGTTATTTTGCAGTAATGAATCTGAGCTTGATACAAACACGACATCTCAGTATTATGGATATTTCTCCTATATGCGACAGCCTCTATCACTTCTATTAGAACAATGCAAACAAAATTATAATTCTAAGGCAAAACACCTGCACTAAAGAGTTCTCAAATAGCTGTAGTAATTAAACATTACATTTTATTGTACGTTTTAAACTGAAACAGATGAAAAACCTTGGTCATGTGTAAGATTTTCAGCACCACTAAAGCTACTGTAGATTAAAATGAAGTGTAACCATAAGGTCCTACAGCGTTAATAAAGATTTCCTGCCTCCCCAGACTCACACGGTGGTGCATTTTGTAGTACTTTTTGGGCAGACTTTAGTGTTCGTGCACATTGATTATAAAGTAGGATGTTCTGTGAACTGACAGCAGTGAGTTTTATGTCAGGTATCTGTTATCTTCTCCATATGCCATAGTCCTCTACAGTCAAAAACCCAAACAGCCGCTGCATCCAAACACCGAGGGCTTTATAGGCTCCCTGCTTACACCGCATAACTATTATGTACAGAACACGGTGATTACAAGCGCACTGTCAGTGAACCGGAACACTATTGAAAAGGGGTTTCATTCTGATATGGGGGATTATGGGTTCTCTCTGGTGTATATTAGGTACAAAACTGCTTTCATGGTGTTATATGAACATATTATTGCTCTGTGCAGTCACACATTGCATTTGGTTGATTCAAAGCTGCTAGAGTAAATATTGCTAGAGTCTTAAATGTGCTTACAAATTGCTTATTTACCTTTATATCAGCATTTGAAATGGACTACTTTATCTGCGGTATCTGTATTTATACCTATAAAGTTTCTATACAAACTATCGACTATAAAGAAGTTGTGTACACATAGCCAGCAGAAGAAGTTACACACCCAGTGGGAAGGTTGGAGAGTTAAAGGGACACTCAATCAAAATTAAACTTTCATTATTCAGACAGAGCAGCAATTTTAAACAACTTTCCAATTTACTTCCATTAACAAAATGTGCACAGTCTTTTTATATTTACACTTTGAGTCACCAGCTCCTAATGAGCATGAGCAAGAATAAGTGTGTATGCATTTGTGAATGGCTGATGGCTGTCACATGGTACGTGTATGCGTTTGTGATTGGCTGATGGCTGTCACATGGTACAGGGGGAGTGGAAAAAGACAATTTAAAATTGTCAGAAAAAAAAACCTACTACTCATTTGAAGTTCAGACTACGTGTTATTGCATTGTCTCGTTATCTTGCATTTGTTGATTATGCAAATCTGTGTTGACTGGTCCTTTAAGTCAGTGATTTTTAACCTTTTTTGCCGTGGCACACTTTTTTACATTAAAAAATCCTGTGGCACACCACCATCCCAAATTTTTTTAATAATCACACATTGTAGCCTAATACAGCATATATATATATATACATACACACAAACACACACATACTGTATGTAGTAGCCTAATACAGCATATATATATATATATATATATACACATACACACAAACACACACATACTGTATGTAGTAGCCTAATACAGCATATATATATATATACACATACACACAAACACACACATACTGTATGTAGTAGCCTAATACAGCATATATATATATACATACACACAAACACACACATACTGTATGTAGTAGCCTAATACAGCATATATATATATACATACACACAAACACACACATACTGTATGTAGTAGCCTAATACAGCATATATATATATATATATACATACACACAAACACACACATACTGTATGTAGTAGCCTAATACAGCATATATATATATATATATACATACACACAAACACACACATACTGTATGTATTGTGCTGTTATGCCATGCCTCCTACAAACTACCCCTGCACTGGGAGTAAAAAACAAGCAAAGTTTAAAAAAATATGTCACACTGTTGTCAGTCTGCCGTGGCACACCTGAGGATCTCTCACAGCACACTAGTGTGCCACGGCACACTCGTTGAAAAACACTGCTTTAAGTAATGCAATCTTAATGTTCATTTGTTCTCTATAAGTCTGATAAAAGGTGCTCCCGCTTGGAGAGAAATTTTAGTGCAGACTTCTCAGGGGCTGAACTCACTGAATGCTGAAAGGAAGAGAGTGGGACCCCCAGCACTGCGAGATCTCTCACAAGATTCTAGACAGACAGATGCGGCTATACTTGTCTAAGGGGCATTCTCTGCATTTCTGTATGTAAAGAGACAGACAAGTTCAGTGCAATATCGGCAGTCCCCGGGTTACAGATATCTGACTTAAGTACAACTCATACTTACAAAACGGAGAAAATAGAGCCTTATCGCCAATCCTACTTTTCAGGATAACCCAAAATACTCAAAATCTAATTGTCACAAGGACAGAAAGTGATGTGAAATTTTCTGAACAAGGGCAGATGGCATAACAAACTTTTCCCTATGCTATTCAAAACTAAAAAAATGTTTGGCTAGAGTTTAACCTAAAAAAAAGTGCCTGTTCCAACTTGCATACAAATTCAACTTAAAGGGACAGTATACACTAATTTTCATATAACTGCATGTAATAGACACTACTATAAAGAATAAGATGCACAGATACTGATATAAAAATCCAGTATAAAATTGTATAAAAACTTACTTATAAGCTGTCAGTTTGGCTCTGTTGAAAATGTTGCTGGAAAGCCCACTGCAAGTGGCAAATAAGACACTCCCCCCTCCCCCTTCTTTTGCATATGAAAAGACCCTTTAAACAAACAGGAGCAAGCTGGAGAAGGTAGCTGACGGTATTCACATAAAACTTTGGGGCTTGGTTAGGAGTCTAAAAATCAGAGCAATGTTATTTAAAAATAAGCAAAAACATAATTTATGTAAGAACTTACCTGATAAATTCATTTCTTTCATATTAACAAGAGTCCATGAGCTAGTGACTTATGGGATATACATTCTTACCAGGAGGGGCAAAGTTTCCCAAACCTTAAAATGCCTATAAATACACCCCTCACCACACCCACAAATCAGTTTAACGAATAGCCAAGAAGTGGGGTGATAAGAAAAAAGTGCGAAGCATATAAAATAAGGAATTGGAATAATTGTGCTTTATACAAAAAAATCATAACCACCACAAAAAAGGGTGGGCCTCATGGACTCTTGTTAATATGAAAGAAATGAATTTATCAGGTAAGTTCTTACATAAATTATGTTTTCTTTCATGTAATTAACAAGAGTCCATGAGCTAGTATGGGATAATGAATACCCAAGATGTGGATCTTTCCACACAAGAGTCACTAGAGAGGGAGGGATAAAATAAAGACAGCCAATTCCTGCTGAAAATAATCCACACCCAAAATAAAGTTTAATGAAAAACATAAGCAGAAGATTCAAACCGAAACCACTGCCTGAAGTACCTTTCTACAAAAAACTGCTTCAGAAGAAGAGAATACATCAAAATGGTAGAATTTAGTAAAAGTATGCAAAGAGGACCAAGTCGCTGCTTTGCAAATCTGATCAACTGAAGCTTCATTCCTAAACGCCCAGGAAGTAGAAACTGACCTAGTAGAATGAGCTGTAATCCTCTGAGGCGGAGTCTTACCCGATTTAACATAGGCAAGATGAATTAAAGATTTCAACCAGGATGCCAAAGAAATGGCAGAAGCTTTCTGGCCTTTTCTAGAACCAGAAAAGATGACAAATAGACTAGAAGTCTTTCGGAAAGATTTAGTAGCTTCAACATAATATTTCAAAGCTCTAACAACATCCAAAGAATGTAACGATTTCACCTTAGAATTCTTAGGATTAGGACATAATGAAGGAACCACGATTTCTCTACTAATGTTGTTGGAATTCACAACCTTAGGTAAAAATTGAAAAGAAGTTCGCAACACCGCCTTATCCTGATGAAAAATCAGAAAAGGAGACTCACAAGAAAGAGCAGATAATTCAGAAACTCTTCTGGCAGAAGAGATGGCCAAAAGGAACAAAACTTTCCAAGAAAGCAATTTAATGTCCAATGAATGCATAGGTTCAAACGGAGGAGCTTGAAGAGCTCCCAGAACCAAATTCAAACTCCATGGAGGAGAAATTGACTTAAATGACAGGTTTTATACGAACCAAAGCTTGTACAAAACAATGAATATCAGGAAGAATAGCAATCTTTCTGTGAAAAAGAACAGAAAGAGCAGAGATTTGTCCTTTCAAGGAACTTGCGGACAAACCCTTATCTAAACCATCCTGAAGAAATTGAAATATTCTCGGAATTCTAAAAGAATACCAAGAAAAATGATGAGTAAGACACCAAGAAATATAAGTCTTCCAGACTCTATAATATATCTCTCTAGATACAGATTTACGAGCCTGTAACATAGTATCAATCACAGAGTCAGAGAAACCTCTTTGACTAAGAATCAAGCGTTCAATCTCCATACCTTTAAATTTAAGGATTTCAGATCCGGATGGAAAAAAGGACCTTGCGACAGAAGGTCTGGTCTTAACGGAAGAGTCCATGGTTGGCAAGATGCCATCCGGACAAGATCCGCATACCAAAACCTGTGAGGCCATGCCGGAGCTATTAGCAGAACAAACGAGCATTCCCTCAGAATCTTGGAGATTACTCTTGGAAGAAGAACTAGAGGCGGAAAGATATAGGCAGGATGATACTTCCAAGGAAGTGATAATGCATCCACTGCCTCCGCCTGAGGATCCCGGGATCTGGACAGATACCTGGGAAGTTTCTTGTTTAGATGAGAGGCCATCAGATCTATCTCTGGAAGCCCCCACATTTGAACAATCTGAAGAAATACCTCTGGGTGAAGAGACCATTCGCCCGGATGCAACGTTTGGCGACTGAGATAATCCGCTTCCCAATTGTCTACACCTGGGATATGAACCGCAGAGATTAGACAGGAGCTGGATTCCGCCCAAACCAAAATTCGAGATACTTCTTTCATAGCCAGAGGACTGTGAGTCCCTCCTTGATGATTGATGTATGCCACAGTTGTGACATTGTCTGTCTGAAAACAAATGAACGATTCTCTCTTCAGAAGAGGCCAAACTGAAGAGCTCTGAAAATTGCACGGAGTTCCAAAATATTGATCGGTAATCTCACCTCCTGAGATTCCCAAACTCCCTGTGCCGTCAGAGATCCCCACACAGCTCCCCAACCTGTGAGACTTGCATCTGTTGAAATTACAGTCCAGGTCGGAAGAACAAAAGAAGCCCCCTGAATTAAACGATGGTGATCTGTCCACCACGTTAGAGAGTGTCGAACAATCGGTTTTAAAGATATTAATTGAGATATCTTCGTGTAATCCCTGCACCATTGGTTCAGCATACAGAGCTGAAGAGGTCGCATGTGAAAACGAGCAAAGGGGATCGCGTCCGATGCAGCAGTCATAAGACCTAGAATTTCCATGCATAAGGCTACCGAAGGGAATGATTGTGACTGAAGGTTTCGACAAGCTGCAATCAGTTTTAGACGTCTCTTGTCTGTTAAAGACAGAGTCATGGACACTGAATCTATCTGGAAACCCAGAAAGGTTACCCTTGTTTGAGGAATCAAAGAACTTTTTGGTAAATTGATCCTCCAACCATGATCTTGAAGAAACAACACAAGTCGATTCGTATGAGACTCTGCTAAATGTAAAGACTGAGCAAGTACCAAGATATCGTCCAAATAAGGAAATACCACAATACCCTGTTCTCTGATTACAGACAGAAGGGCACCGAGAATCTTTGTGAAAATTCTTGGAGCTGTAACAAGGCCAAACGGTAGAGCCACAAATTGGTAATGCTTGTCTAGAAAAGAGAATCTCAGGAACTGAAAATGATCTGGATGAATCGGAATATGCAGATATGCATCCTGTAAATCTATTGTGGACATATAATTCCCTTGCTGAACAAAAGGCAATATAGTCCTTACAGTTACCATCTTGAACGTTGGTATCCTTACATAACGATTCAATAATTTTAGATCCAGAACTGGTCTGAAGGAATTCTCCTTCTTTGGTACAATGAAGAGATTTGAATAAAACCCCATCCCCTGTTCCGGAACTGGAACTGGCATAATTACTCCAGCCAACTCTAGATCTGAAACACAATTCAGAAATGCTTGAGCTTTCACTGGATTTACTGGGACACGGGAAAGAAAAAATCTCTTTGCAGGAGGTCTCATCTTGAAACCAATTCTGTACCCTTCTGAAACAATGCTCTGAATCCAAAGATTGTGAACAGAATTGATCCAAATTTCTTTGAAAAAACGTAACCTGCCCCCTACCAGCTGAACTGGAATGAGGGCCGTACCTTCATGTGAACTTAGAAGCAGGCTTTGCCTTTCTAGCAGGCTTGGATTTATTCCAGACTGGAGATGGTTTCCAAACTGAAACTGCTCCTGAGGACGAAGGATCAGGCTTTTGTTCTTTGTTGAAACGAAAGGAACGAAAACGATTGTTAGCCCTGTTTTTACCTTTAGATTTTTTATCCTGTGGTAAAAAAGTTCCTTTCCCACCAGTAACAGTTGAAATAATAGAATCCAACTGAGAACCAAATAATTTGTTTCCCTGGAAAGAAATGGAAAGTAGAGTTGATTTAGAAGCCATATCAGCATTCCAAGTTTTAAGCCATAAAGCTCTTCTGGCTAAGATAGCTAGAGACATAAACCTAACATCAACTCTAATAATATCAAAAATGGCATCACAGATAAAATTATTAGCATGCTGAAGAAGAATAATAATATCATGAGAATCACGATTTGCTACTTGTTGCGCTAGGGTTTCCAACCAAAAAGTTGAAGCTGCAGCAACATCAGCCAATGATATAGCAGGTCTAAGAAGATTACCTGAACACAGATAAGCTTTTCTTAGAAAGGAATCAATTTTTCTATCTAAAGGATCCTTAAACGAGGTACCATCTGACGTAGGAATGGTAGTACGTTTAGCAAGGGTAGAAATAGCCCCATCAACTTTAGGGATTTTGTCCCAAAATTCTAACCTGTCAGGCGGAACAGGATATAATTGCTTAAAACGTTTAGAAGGAGTAAATGAATTACCCAATTTATCCCATTCTTTGGAAATCACTGCAGAAATAGCATTAGGAACAGGAAAAACTTCTGGAATAACCGCAGGAGCTTTAAAAACCTTATCCAAACGTATAGAATTAGTATCAAGAGGACTAGAATCCTCTATTTCTAAAGCAATTAGTACTTCTTTAAGTAAAGAGCGAATAAATTCCATCTTAAATAAATATGAAGATTTATCAGCATCAATCTCTGAGATAGAATCCTCTGAACCAGAAGAGTCCAAAGAATCAGAATGATGGTGTTCATTTAAAAATTCATCTATAGAGAGAGAAGATTTAAAAGACATTTTACGTTTACTAGAAGGAGAAATAACAGACAAAGCCTTCTTTATGGATTCAGAAACAAAATCTCTTATGTTATCAGGAACATTCTGCACCTTAGATGTTGAGGGAACGGCAAAAGGCAATGGTACATTACTAAAGGAAATATTATCTGCTTTAACAAGTTTGTCATGACAATTATTACAAACAGCTGGAGGAATAGCTACCAAAAATTTACAGCAGATACACTTAGCTTTGGTAGATCCAGCAGGCAGTGATTTTCCTGTAGTATCTTCTGGCTCAGATGCAACGTGAGACATCTTGCAATATGTAAGAGAAAAAACAACATATAAAGCAAAATAGATCAAATTCCTTATAAGACAGTTTCAGGAATGGGAAAGAATGCCAAATATCAAGCTTCTAGCAACCAGAAGCAAATGAAAAATGAGACTGAAATAATGTGGAGACAAAAGCGACGCCCATATTTTTTAGCGCCAAATAAGACGCCCACATTATTTGGCGCCTAAATGCTTTTGGCGCCAAAAATGACGCCACATCCGGAACGCCGACATCTTTGGCGCAAAATAACGTCAAAAAATGACGTAACTTCCGGCGACACGTATGACGCCGGAAACGGAAAAAAATTTTTGCGCCAAAAAAGTCCGCGCCAAGAATGACGCAATAAAATGAAGCATTTTCAGCCCCCGCGAGCCTAACAGCCCACAGGGAAAAAAGTCAAATTTTTGAGGTAAGAAAAATATGATAATTCAATGCATAATCCCAAATATGAAACTGACTGTCTGAAAATAAGGAAAGTTGAACATTCTGAGTCAAGGCAAATAAATGTTTGAATACATATATTTAGAACTTTATAAATAAAGTGCCCAACCATAGCTTAGAGTGTCACAGAAAATAAGACTTACTTACCCCAGGACACTCATCTACATGTTTGTAGAAAGCCAAACCAGTACTGAAACGAGAATCAGTAGAGGTAATGGTAAATATAAGAGTATATCGTCGATCTGAAAAGGGAGGTAAGAGATGAATCTCTACGACCGATAACAGAGAACCTTATGAAATAGACCCCGTAGAAGGAGATCACTGCATTCAATAGGCAATACTCTCTTCACATCCCTCTGACATTCACTGCACGCTGAGAGGAAAACCGGGCTCCAACTTGCTGCGGAGCGCATATCAACGTAGAATCTAGCACAAACTTACTTCACCACCTCCCTTGGAGGCAAAGTTTGTAAAACTGATTTGTGGGTGTGGTGAGGGGTGTATTTATAGGCATTTTAAGGTTTGGGAAACTTTGCCCCTCCTGGTAGGAATGTATATCCCATACGTCACTAGCTCATGGACTCTTGTTAATTACATGAAAGAAACTATACATTTATTTAAAAACAAAAAACTTTATGGGCTTTATAAATAGATCTACAAAACATTTATGCAAAGAAAAAATGAGTGTATAATGTCCCTTTAAAGGGACACTGAACCCAATTTTTTTCTTTTGCAATTCAGTATGCAATTTTAAGCAACTTTCTAATTTACTCCTGTTATCAAATTTTATTCATTCTCTTGGTATCTTTAATTGAAAAGCAAAAATGTAAGTTTAGATGCCAGCCCATTTGTGGTGAACAACCTGGGTTGTTCTTGCTGATTGGTGGATTGATTTAGCCGACCAATAAACAAGCGCATAACCAAAAAAATAACAGATGCAAATAAAGATAGCAAGAGAACGAAGAAAAATTGATAATGAGTAAAATTAGAAAGTTGCTTAAAATTGCATGCTCTGAGTCACGAAAGAAAACATTTGGGTTCAGTGTCCCTTTAACAAACCTACAGAATCTCTTGTTCGTAACCTGGGACTGCCGGTATATTATTGCATGACATGAGCTTTGTTCTGATTACACTTTGAATTGTAAAGCAATATAAAATACAGAGCACACAGGTACTTTCAGTATGATATTTAAGATTTGCACTTTCCTGTATTTTATTTCAATACATTTAGATGTAATAGTGGACATGTCTCAAATTCTCTCACAAGTCTTGCAAAATTGTGTAAGCATTTTAAACAAGCTGGTCTCAGCGATTTGTCTCGCCAGCTGTATGCAGGGGAAAATTCACAATACACTTATTTAACTGACAGAAAAGTGATATATACTAAAGTAGAGGCCATTTTAGTTTAATTTGTAATTGATGCAAACAGAGCCTTTATATCAGCCCCAGGTGTTCTCCGTTTACCTTCTCTCTCCCCTGTGAAATTTTGTATCGCAGAGAGCCTCATTCATTTCTAAAAGAAAGTTTCTCTGGGATTTCCAGGTTCCACCATTTTTCTTAAAGAATTGTGAGTTCAGCCTCAATTTCTCACTGAACTAGAGAATCTTTTATTATCAGACCCATAGAAAGTAATGAAGCTCTCTGGGAAACTGAAGCCAACACAGTTTTTTAGTTTTATTCTAAATAGAACTGCAAAGTACAATGTATCTTTAGGTATTTTTACCAATAAAATATAACCCTAATTTGTTGCATAGAAACAGTCAGAGCATAATCTATTTTAAAGTCACAATCCTAAATACACTATTATATATTATATACAGAACCTATATGAATTAAAATAGAAAATAGAAAGTGCAAAGTTAAAATATAATATGCCATCATTTTATATAATCTAACCTGAGCAGAGAGCCTAATATCATCAGGCCCAAAGTATTGGGCTTTGGTTTACATAAATAAAAAGCGTGTGCACAGAAAGTGATAAAATAAAATATTTGATTTCTCTGCAAGCTCAACTCACGTTAAAAAGGACACAAGCCAAAATTAAATTTATGACTCAGAGCAGCAATTTTAAACTTTACATATTTTGTTTATGGAAGTAAATTGGACAGTCTTTATATTTACACCAAGCCACCAGTTCCTACTGAGCATGTGCAAGAATTCACAGAATATACGTATATGCATTTGTGATTGGCTGATGGCTGTCACATGATACAGGGGGAGTGGAAATAGACATAACTGACATTTGTCAGAAAAAAAAAACTAATTTGAAGCTCAGTGATATTGTAATGTGTTTGTTTATGCAAATCTAATGTATCTACTGGTCCTTTAATGGTTTTAAAGAACAAAACGAGCCATTTCATATACAAAAATAAACAAAATGATCAATGTATCATACATTTTATACTTGCAGCTGGCATAACAAGCCTTTGCAAGCACATGAAGGAAAAACAAATTGTTTTACAGTATAATTGTCCCTTCATTTCAGACAAGTAAAACTGCATATGACAATAGCAAGTTCCTAAAGACGCAGTTTGTAGCAAGTGACATTAAACACTGACTTCCTTTCATACAAAAACAGATTAAATAATCTAGCTATAGAGTGAATTCTCCTCTGGGACCTTAAGGGGTTCTGGCTAAAGGGATTTCTCATGACCTTACTATAAATAACTAGACTTATGGCGCTAAATAAGAACCATGTGAAAGGCTGTTACAGGCCAAGTAACAAAAGAAAAAACTAAGGTAAACAATAAAAAATAGCAGAATTTAAACACACACTTATTTCCATCTTGTGTTTGTTTCCTTAACAGAGATTAAAGTTCCACTGAGAGGGACATTACACATTAAACTTGTGTACATCGTTCTCTCTAACAATTAAAATGATAGTTAAAATATATATATTTGGTTTAAACTGTAACGTTTGTCTCTACCATGTTGGTTTTCCAGTCAGGTATAAAGGAGTCAGTGCCGCCAATGGCGGTGTGAAATACAGCTAAATCTGCACACAATGTTCAGAGTTAAATTACAGGGGAAAAAAAAGTGGTAAAAAAAATATGGATGTGCATTTGCGACGCTTGCGCTGCTCCGAGCGCTGAAGATAAAGCTTGTCGGAGCTGGATTTACACAGATCTTAGTGCTGCAATGTCGCAAGAATACATTTGGCTCTGAATTGCAAATGCAGACACCATCTTTAGCATTCAGATCAGATTGAATATAAAATGCACACCCCTAGTAAAAATACTTATTTAAAGGTTTTTTTTACTGCTCATACTAAAAGGGTTAGAAAGGTAAAATGTGCACATTTGCAATATATTTCTTTTAGCAAAAATGCTACTAGAAAAAGTAATTTACAGCGGAATATGCGGTGAGTGCCTGTGCACCAGGATTATAACACCATGCTCGCTCAGTCAGATGCATCTTGTATGACACAAATTAAAGGGATCAGAAAGTAAAAATTTAATCTTGCATGATTCAGATAGAGCAAGTCATTTTAAGACACTTTTAAATTCACTTCTGTTTTCAAATTTGTTTGGTTCCCCTTGTTTAAAAAGAATACGCACATATACACTAGTGGGAGCTAGCTGCCGATTGGCGTCTGCACACATGTGTCTCTTGTGATTGGCTAACTAGATGTGTTCAGCTAGCTGCCAGTACTGCAATGCTGTTCCTTTAGCAAAGGATAACAAGAGAATGAAGACATTTTATAGAAGTTAATTGGAAAGTTGTTTTATCCAAAACACAAAAGAAAAGTTGGGGTTTCCTGTCCCTTTAAGTCTTCAACGCAATAGACAGCACTACCAGTGGTAGGCACAGTGTTTGATCCCTGGTCCTCTAATCACGCATAGCATATGTGTGTATGCCGCAGAAATAGCAATAAGCATTTTGATAATTGAGTATATTGCAAACATGCTTCTAACAATGAAATGCACATTTCAGTTTTAACCTATCCCTTTAAACCCAATAATATTGTACTATAAACTTTCAGGATTCAGATAGGGCATTCAATATAAAACAACTTTCCAATTCGCTTTTATAATCGCTTGCTTTGTTCTCTTGGTATTCTTAGTTGAAAGCTAAACTTAGGTAGGCTCATATGCTAAAATTTTTAAGCTCTTGATGGACAACTCATCTGAATACATTAGTCATTTATTCACAGCTAGATGACGTTAGTTCATGTGTGCCATATAATGTGAGTAATTCCACTTTACGATACAAGTTTTTGAATTATGCAAATCATCAGAATGATTTCTGGATTTTGTAATTACATTTTCATGAAAGCATTTAAAGCCACAGGCGTGAAAAAACCCCTCTGCCTCACTATTGAATGTATTTTTAATTATGGACCCTTTATTTTACATCTATACAATATAATAAAAGGCCAAGTAGGTTTGTCCTTTAACGACCAGCGCCGTTGCGCAGCAAAGAATCGCAAGGACGACGCTGGTCATTAAGCCCTTAAGGACCTCTGACGCGATCTCGCTAAAAATAGCGAGATCGCCCTATTTCTGCATGCCCCACGAGCATTGCAGAAATAGTCTTGCAGAGGTACCGAAGCAGAGAGGAACACTGTGTCCCTCAGCATCGGGCAGGGGTGGTGCTGATAGTTGGTACCGTGGGAGGGAGGCGGCCCATCGCTGGAGGGGGGCGGTAACAAAGCAGAAAAAAAAAAAATGTATGCCAAGTGCGGCAGGGAGATCCTAGAGTGGAGAGGGGGAATAAAGGCTAGCAAAAGAATCTTGAAGGGGGACATATGGGCCCGTGTACACGTGCTTTAATGCGCTTCCATGAATTGATGAGCTGTGAGGAGGCGTGGCATTATCCGATTCCTGAGCAGATCCGTTTGCTTCACATTCTCATCATGCCTGAGGCAGGCGATTTGCCTCTTACAAAGCCTCCAGTGAGACTACACTCACAGCCACAAGCAGCAATTACACCTTCAGTTGTCTCGGGGGGGGGGGGGGGGGGAGAATCATGTTTTCCTCCTAAAGGAACCAGAATACAGGCTCTGTGCAAAAAAGGCATAAACATTGGCTGTAGCCAGCAGGTGTGCGCCCCTCAGCTTGTTACCATGGGGCAGACTCTGTTCTTACTGACAGAAGGGCGTTACCACATGCATGTGACAAGGAATCTGACTAAACCCTGGCACACAACACGTCAAATGTAAGAAATGTCATCTGATGGCAAAGATTATAAAGATTTGTAGTTCAATAGGTTATCGGATCATTCTGGAATTGTCGTGCAGCAAAATGAAAAGTTGTCTCATAGCACAAAGTTTAGTTAAAAACAAAAAAAAACTACTGCAACAAAACTCTTTGCAATATAAAGTATTTTGCTTAAATTTATTGTAATTTACCTCTGAACATTATTTTTTCCAAGATTCAAAACCATGACCCTGAAACTAAGTCTACAGCAGCTGTGTGATTAATGCAGGACTTCATTGTTAGCTGCCCCTAATGGACTACAGCAGAAGAGAATATACATTTACAAACTGGGGACACACCCTTTGAGTATAACTCTGCATATTTTGTTAAAGGGACAGTCTAGTCCAAAAAAAAAATAAACTTTCTTGATTCAGATAGAACATGTAATTTTAAACAATTTTCCAATTTACTTTTATCACCAATTTCTTTGTTCTCTTGGTATTCTTAGTTGAAAGCTTAACCTAGGAGGATCATATGCTAATTTCTTATGGCTGCCTCTTAAGAATGAATTTTAACAGGTTTTTCACCACTAGAGGGTGTTAGTTCATGTTTTTCATATAGATAACACTGTGCTCGTGAAGTTACCTGGGAGCCATCACTGATTGGCTAAACTGCAAGTCTGTCAAAAGAACTGAAATAAAGGGGCAGTTTGCAGAGGCTTAGATACAAGATAATCACAGAGGTAAAAAATAAATATAACTTATGCAAAACTAGGGAATGGGTAAACAAGGGATTATCTATCTATTAAAACAATAACAATTCTGGTGTAGACTGTCCCTTTGACAAAATGAGTTTCTAGAGCATTTAAAACTTTGATGCAGAACATTTACAATTAAATGACTAACTCATGTCTGCTATGCAGGAGGAACAAAATATTAAGAGTTTAAAACAATTCTTGCAAACAACTAATACAAGTACAAACACTGAGCCATAAAGCAAGTAAATCAGGCAAATGACGTGCGCACAATACAGATTATCAGTGGTGCAGTAACCAACTTGCTTCCTTATTAAAGGCTGTGGCTCATGAAATGCTCCTACAAACAGCTGTCACCATCTGCAGGGGACTTAACCCCACATGTGCTGGCACAGCGTTAGACTAAAATAGCTCAGTGACTATTGTTCTTAGACAAGGAAGTAAAAAAACTTACCGACATAATGTTAGATTTATTTAAAGGGAGGTAAAATGTTTTTATCTCCCTTTAAATAGAGCAAGCAATAAAAAAAATAAACCTGTTTTTAAGTTTACTTTATTCTCATGGTATTTGTTGAAGACATATCTATATAGGCAACGTGCACTTTTCAGGAGCAGTAAATGACAGAAAACACTGCTGCCACCTACAGTTCATGCAAATGTATAACAGTTATAAAACTACTGCTATTTATTACTCCAGTCACGTGCCAGCTCTACACTTTCATGCTTTTCAATAAAGGATACCAAAGGAAGAAAGTAAAACGTAAGAACTAAATAGAAAAGTTTTAAAAATTACACTATTTGAATCATAAAATAAATTTTGGGGGTCTCTTCAGTTTTAGTTGCCCTCGTCGCTAGACTACTGGCCCCCGCGTTCCTAGTGCCACTAGATTTCTGGCCTATACACAAACAAAATTATGAAGAGGCTCTGCAGAACTGAAACCGTAGGACAGGGAGGGGGAATGTTACTGCATAATAGGATTTTATGAATATGCCTGGAGCATAAATATAATTATTAGTTCACACTGAGGTGCCAGGATATTTATATAATATAGTAAGGTGACCAGATTTTTAAAATTAAATCCAGGGACATTTTTATTGGCAAATGGTAAAAAACTATTTTATTAGCATATTTCTCTCAAATTATATAAGCAGTGTATTTGGTATGGGTTTATGGAGCGATTGTATGATTATATATAGACCAGACCACACAGACACTCTTCCCTCCTGACCTGCACGCTGCCTGCCATACACTGGGACAAAGTGACGTTATCAGGACGATCACTTCTTCCCAGCGCTTGGCTGCAGTTCAACAGGAGCCGGGGACAGCATCCTCAATCCGGGGACTGTCCCACTAAAATTGGGGACGTCTGGTGACCCTAAAATAAAGCTGGCACTAAGTAACCAATCTAACCCCTCCCATTACTCAGCATCACACGTATTACTGGCCGATAGCTGCTGGGAAGGAATACAATGAAATGCTATGGGGACACGTTCTGCAGAACACATGCAGGTAACACACCCAAACACAGGTGAGGCGCAATGTGCTGCTGGCGTGAGGAAATATTTCTCACTGTATTTATGGCAGCACATCCAGCACTGCAGGGTAAAAATAGCAAACCAGTAAGGCTGGAAAAGAAACGTAAGTTGCAGAAAACATAACACAAGTAGAACCAACATCTGTATAAAACCTGTCAGTGCTCAGAAGGAATGTGCTCTGCATATGGTCTATAGGCAACCGGTTCCTACATCTCACTGCTGATCATTTAGCTACAGCTTCACAACATCTGTATAAAACCTGTCAGTGCTCAGAAGGAATGTGCTCTGCATATGGTCTACAGGCAACCGGTTCCTACATCTCACTGCTGATCATTTAGCTACAGCTTCACAACATCTGTATAAAACCTGTCAGTGCTCATAAGGAATGTGCTCTGCATGTGGTCTACAGGCAACCGGTTCCTACATCTCACTGCTGATCATTTAGCTACAGCTTCACAACATCTGTATAAAACCTGTCAGTGCTCAGAAGGAATGTGCTCTGCATATGGTCAATAGGAAACCGGTTCCTACATCTCACTGCTGATCATTTAGCTACAGCTTCACAACATCTCCTTGGTTTTTATAATTATAGAATTGAGGTTACTCCCCACCTTCCTCTACTCATGTTCAAATCTAGATCTCACTACATTCCAGTACTGATTTGCACATGTCTCTACAACAGATACCGGCAGTGTAACCTAGATTCCAGTATGGCTGCCCCCACGATTAGAAGGCAGCCATACTTGTCCTTGGAATCGTCGAAAAAGGAGAAACTGTAGGATATGTAGAATTCTAACTTAATGGCAAAAAAAACCCTGATGAGCGCACCAAGATAAAGACCACCTTCCACACCTTATTATAAGTCTGGTGACAGGCTTGCGCACCTGAACAAGGAGTATAAATCATGGATTCGGGGGAAACCTCTGAGCTAAAATCAGGTGTTCAAATTTGGACACAGCCTCAGAAAAACTAGATTTTTATAAAAGGACCCTGAATCAGAAGGTCCTCTCTGAGGAAGACGCCACAGAGAAGCAAATGGCATCCTGACAAGATCTGCATACCAGGTCCTGCGTCGCCATGCAGAATCTATTAGAATTGCAGACTCTCTACTGCTTGACTCTCTGGGAAGAAGAACTATCGGTTGGGAAAAGGTAAACCAGACGATAGACTGAAGGAACCGCCAAACACTAAGCCATGAGATCAATCTCCGGAGACCCCAACTGCAGAGAAATCTTGCTGAATAGCTCCTGATTAAGGGACTGTTCACCAGAGTAAAGGGTCTGCCGACTTCGATAATCTGCTTCCCAATTCTTAACTCCTGGAAGGTGAATTGCTGAAATTAGACACTGGTGACTCTCCTTTTAAGAAAGAATGAGACATCCTCTCATTGCTAGTGAGCTGCGGGTCCCCCTTGATGGTTGACGTATGCCACTGCCGTGACATTGTCTGACTGAAATCAAAGAGTGGACAGAATTCAATTGAGGCCAAGCTAGTAGAGCACCGACGATGGCTCTGAATTCCAGGAAGTTTATGGGCAAGGACACTTCCTGAGGGGACAATACCCCTGGACTCCGAGTCCCACACAGCTCCCCAACCGGACAGACTTCTTGCACCTGCAGTTATTTCCCAAGACAGAGAAAACTAATCTCCCAAATAGGTTCAGGTGAGAGCCACCAGAATAGAGTTCCTGGTGACCTTGTCTAGATGTATGACTTGAGTCAGGTCTGAATAATCTGTTCGATTGACTAAGCATGAATAATTGTAAGGGACTTAAAGGGACATAAAACAAATTGGGATAGAGACAAAATATGTACTTAAAATACTTCACTTGCAAATTTATACTGCAGTGCCTTGCCATTAACTTTTTTTTAGTTTCTGAATTGTAAAGCTCTAACCCACCCACATTTGCTTTTATGGCTTTAGCTATATCTATTGTTTTGGTAGAATGCAAAAATGCATAGGGATTATCTGCTGTGAACTCAGTTGAAATACAATGCCTGTGTCTAAACAGCTTAGCTATGCAATTCATTTTGCTTATTTATGAAAATTTTAACATACTTGCCAGCAATTTTTAAACTTTTTATGCAAACTATTTTAGCCCTTTTAGAATACACACAGATCTCAACCTGTCTAAAGAGACTCACGCTAGATTTTTCAATGCATAAATGTTTTTTTTTAGATCAATTTATATAGCCCCTCTGGGAAAGTTTTGTAAAAATGTCTAGTTTTTTTTTTTTTTTTTTTAAAATAACATTGTGCTAATTTTCAGGCTCCTAACCAAGCCTCACAGTGTCAGATGCATACACAAGTTTACAGACTTCTGCTGGCTCCTGTTTATGTAATCTGTCTCTTCATATGCAGGGAAGGGGGGGGGGGGGGGTCTGCTCTTATTGTTTCCCAAACCCCTTTCATGGAGTATCACAGCCAAACCCCATTAAAAGTGCTGCTGGGAGCTTACAAGCAAGTTTTAAAAAGATTTTATACTGTATATTTAGATCAGTATCTGTGCATATTCTTCTTTATTAGTAGTGTCTACTACATGCAGTTATTTATATCAAAATTTTGTCCCTTTAAGTGGAAGCGAGCAAATGGCATTGCATCCAGTGCTGTCAACATGAGCCCCACTACCTCCATACAATGAGCCACCAAAAGGATGGGGGGCAGAGCAAAGATATTGACATGCTGACTGGAGCTTCACCTTGCGTTGGATCTGCGAGAAATTTCTTCATAACTGTCTAATCACTCCAAGGAAGCTCGCTCTTGTCTGAGGTATGAGTGAACTCTTCTAGATTTACTTTCCAACCATGAGTCCGAAGACACCAGTGTAACTCGGCTGAATGAAAGGCCACTAATTGAGAAGCTAGAGCGTGAACCAAGATATCGTCCAAGTAAGGGGGGGTAGAACAACAATGCCCTGTAACCTGACAACTGATAGGAGAGCCCCTTGAACCTTTGTAAAAACCATGGTGGTCATAGCCAGGTCAAAAAGGGAAGAGCCGTAAATTGGAAGGGTTTGTACAGAAATGCAAATCTAAGATATTGATCCTGATGAATTGGGATGTGAAGATACACGTCCTTCCAATCCACTGTAGTCATGAATTGTCCCTATAGGACCAAAGGGAGAATAGATCTGATAATCTAAATATTGAAGTAAGGTACCTTCAAAAACTTGTTTAGAGACAAGTCAAGAATAGGATAAAAAGGTTACTTCCTAGAAAGAAAAAGTTTGTCTGAAAATCAGCCTAGTTTCTCAGACCGAGGAAAAGAATCCGGAGCCGTGGAATCTGCTAAATTATCACCTAGGTACATAATAGCTGATACTTTGACAGGAGTAACCAGGGCAGCTAGAATATTAGAAATAGTGGTAGCCGGAGACAGGAAATCTCCACCAGTAGCAAAATAAACTGGATTGGTGGAATGAGAAATTAGACTTTCCTATATTTAATAAACGAGTGGCCTTTCCCGTATTTTTCCACCCGACCGTAGATACTACTTTACTGTAATCAGAGAGTCAAGCGATTAACAGCAGGGCTGTCCCCCTGTCATCTAGGTGCTAAATACATAAGTGAAGCACAGATTCTAAAGAATAGTGATTTTAAGTAATGGAGGGGAGGGGGTGTATGGAACTGCTGGGAATATAATAGGAGCATTGTACAGCTCATCTGAACATTCTCCCACAGGAAACCGAAACAGCGTTTGTACAGGAGCAGAAAAAGCATGTA
Organism: Bombina bombina; assembly: GCF_027579735.1. Classification (NCBI taxonomy): domain Eukaryota; kingdom Metazoa; phylum Chordata; class Amphibia; order Anura; family Bombinatoridae; genus Bombina; species Bombina bombina. The sequence continues at coordinate 6,634,365 of NC_069510.1, read as the reverse complement.
AATATCTGGGGGTTTAACATGGATTCCCTCACACCAGCGCAGCTATTAAAGGGTCAGTAAACACCTTCAGATAGTTATATAAAATGTTTATTTACGTGTAATCAAACAGCTTTGCAATATATTTTCATCCCTTTTCATGTAAATATAGCAATTTCTGAAATGCATCTTTGGTTTTAAAGGGATAGGAAAGTCAAATTAAACTTGCACGAGTCAGATAGAGCATGGCATTTTAAAAATATAAATTCACTTTATTTTCAAATGTACTTCCTTTGGTATCCATTGTTGAAAGATTATGTACATATCCTACACTACTTCCTTTAGTAGATTGCGATACCTTTTAGTGGATAAACAAAACAAAGGTGTTTTTATTCCATAAGCTTTAAAGACCTCACGGGGGGTCTCCTACAGATGTGGAAAAAAAATTAAAAAAAATAATCTACATCTGAAGAAGAGACCCGTGAGGTCTTAGAAGCTTATGGAATAAAAAAAAACACCTTTGTTTTGTTTGTCCACTAAAAGTGATCACAATCTACTAAAGGACCATACTCCGTGGGACCAATACGGCAACAGCCCTTTTTCTATTAATCCTACAATAGTGGGAGCTAGCTGCTAATTGGTACTTGCATACATTTGTCTCTTGTGATTGGCTGACTAGGTGTGTTCAGCTAGCTCTCACTCTTCCTTCAGCAAATGTTATCAAGGGAACTAAATAAATTTGATAATAGAAGTAAACTGCAAAGTTGTTGAACATAATGATCTGAAACCTCAGTCCCTCTAAATATGTTTGGACTTGGCTGATGTTATTCTATAGCAAACAGAAATGCCTTGTAATTATAAGATGACTCAGGTTTGCTGAAGAACTGTACAGATGGAGCATACAGCGATGTCTGTTACTGTACTTACAACAGCCAAGCTCAGTACGGTTTAACCAAGATCTGGTGTACGTGCGTACCTGCTGTTTATAAACCCTGGTACGGACCCAGATCACGTGTCCCATATTAGTCTTCAATTTTACCTACAAAAGCTATAATATTGTATTCAAAACTAATCTTTGTTTTATTTGAGTATTTAACAATGTGCTCCAGTGCAGGGTAAAGCATTTGCTGTTGAGTCTATCAGTAAAGCATAGGGAGTTAGCAGAAACTACACAACCAATAGAGTTATTAGTTTCAATTTAAAAAGTTATACTTTGGTTTTTTTTCTCAGGCAAAACTATTTCTCACGTCTAAAAGGCGCTTTTTAATGTTCATGAAAAAGCTTTTCAAGAACAATATGGTTTAGAATTATGTTAGTTTATCTTTAGGCAAACGAGTTTCCTCGTCATCCTGTCACCGCAAACTGCAGTCCTATCAGTCACAACACAGGCTTCCTGCTATTGCTATACCCGTGGTGCATGCGCGCTTTATATAAAAAGCAGGGCCCAATCAGTAACACTGGCTCCCTGCTATTGCTATACCTGTGGTGCATGCGCACTTTATATAAACAGCAGGGCCCGATCAGTAACACAGGCTTCCTGCTGCTATACCTGTGGTGCATGCGCGCTTTATATAAACAGCAGGGCCCGATCAGTAACACAGGCTTCCTGCTATTGCTATACCCGTGGTGCATGCACGCTTTATATAAAAAGCAGGGCCCAATCAGTAACACTGGCTCCCTGCTATTGCTATACCTGTGGTGCATGCGCGCTTTATATAAACAGCAGAGCCCTCATCAGTCACAACACAGGCTCCCTGCTGCTATACCTGTGGTGCATGCGCGCTTTATATAAACAGCAGAGTCCTCGTCAGTCACAACACAGGCTCCCTGCTATTGCTATACCTGTGGTAGCATGTGCGCTTTATATAAACAGCAGAGCCCTCATCAGTCACAACACAGGCTCCCTGCTGCTATACCTGTGGTGCATGCGCGCTTTATATAAACAGCAGAGTCCTCATCAGTCACAACACAGGCTCCCTGCTGCTATACCTGTGGTGCATGCGCACTTTATATAAACAGCAGAGCCCTCATCAGTCACAACACTGGCTCCTTGCTATTGCTATACCTGTGGTAGCATGTGCGCTTTATATAAACAGCAGAGCCCTCATCAGTCACAACACAGGCTCCCTGCTGCTATACCTGTGGTGCATGCGCGCTTTATATAAACAGCAGAGTCCTCGTCAGTCACAACACAGGCTCCCTGCTGCTATACCTGTGGTGCATGCGCACTTTATATAAACAGCAGGGCCCGATCAGTAACACAGGCTTCCTGCTATTGCTATACCTGTGGTAGCATATGCGCTTTATATAAACAGCAGAGCCCTCATCAGTCACAACACTGGCTCCTTGCTATTGCTATACCTGTGGTGCATGCGCGCTTTATATAAACAGCAGGGCCCGATCAGTAACACAGGCTTCCTGCTGCTATACCTGTGGTGCATGCGCACTTTATATAAACAGCAGGGCCCGATCAGTAACACAGGCTTCCTGCTGCTATACCTGTGGTGCATGCGCACTTTATATAAACAGCAGGGCCCGATCAGTAACACAGGCTTCCTACTATTGCTATACCTGTGGTAGCATGTGCGCTTTATATAAACAGCAGAGCCCTCATCAGTCACAACACAGGCTCCCTGCTGCTATACCTGTGGTGCATGCGCGCTTTATATAAACAGCAGAGTCCTCGTCAGTCACAAAACTGGCTCCCTGCTATTGCTATACCTGTGGTGCATGCACGCTTTATATAAACAGCAGAGTCCTCATCAGTCACAACACAGGCTCCCTGCTGCTATACCTGTGGTGCATGCGCACTTTATATAAACAGCAGGGCCCGATCAGTAACACAGGCTTCCTGCTATTGCTATACCTGTGGTAGCATATGCGCTTTATATAAACAGCAGAGCCCTCATCAGTCACAACACTGGCTCCTTGCTATTGCTATACCTGTGGTGCATGCGCGCTTTATATAAACAGCAGAGTCCTCATCAGTCACAACACAGGCTCCCTGCTGCTATACCTGTGGTGCATGCGCACTTTATATAAACAGCAGGGCCCAATCAGTAACACAGGCTTCCTGCTATTGCTATACCTGTGGTAGCATATGCGCTTTATATAAACAGCAGAGCCCTCATCAGTCACAACACTGGCTCCTTGCTATTGCTATACCTGTGGTGCATGCGCGCTTTATATAAACAGCAGAGTCCTCATCAGTCACAACACAGGCTCCCTGCTGCTATACCTGTGGTGCATGCGCACTTTATATAAACAGCAGGGCCCGATCAGTAACACAGGCTTCCTGCTATTGCTATACCTGTGGTAGCATATGTGCTTTATATAAACAGCAGAGCCCTCATCAGTCACAACACTGGCTCCCTGCTATTGCTATACCTGTGGTGCATGCGCTCTTTATATTAACAGCAGGGCCCGGATCAGTCACAGCACCGGCTTTCTGCTATTGCTATACCTGTGGTGCATGCGCGCTTTATATAAACAGGCAGCAGAGCCCTCATCAGTCACAACACAGGCTCCCTGCTGCTATACCTGTGGTGCATGCGCGCTTTATATAAACAGCAGAGTCCGATCAGTCACAACACTGGTTCCCTGCTATTGCTATACCTGTGGTGCATGCAAGCTTTATATAAAAACAGCAGAGCCCAAGTGGCTACCCAGGTGCTGAACCAAAGAAGGGCCGGCTCCTAAAATTACATTAGTTTGCTTTTTCAAATAAAGATATCAAGAGAACAAAGAATAGATACTACGAGTACATTTGAAAGGTGCTTAAATCAATGTGTTCACCTAGCTCCCAGTACTGAATTGCTGCTCCTGAAAGTATATCAAAAGAATAAAGCAAAATTGATAGTTTAAGTCACTGGTTTTCAGGCCTCTCCAACAGGCCAGGTTTTCTGGATTACCTTGGGTGAGAGCAGGTAAAAAATAGGTTTACTAATCAGCTGATTGTTTCACCTGTGCTCCATTTCAGATATCCTCACAATCTGGCCTGTTAGGGAGGTCTGAAAACCAGCGGTTTAAAGGGGCAGTACACTTACATAGTGCAGAATTATATCACATTAGTATGGAAGTTTACTGCCCCTTTAAGTAAATTGGAAAGTTGTTTACAAATGAACGCTCTCTGAATCCTGAATAAAAACAACGTGGGTTTTATGTCCTGCACTAGGAACCATAACTGACTCACCTGATCAAGCCCCTTCTCACCCTCAGATCAGAGGCTTGGTTAAGGTTATTTACCATCACTAAAAATAACGTAGTGCTGCGGCACATCACTAAACTCAGTGGCTCCGGCCACCCACAGCACATTGCTCTTCTACCAATGAGGTGACACTAGCAATTCTAAACCAATAGCTGTGAGTGAATACAGAACACTGTCAGCTGACACGCACAGCTATTGGTTTAGAAGTGCAACACCTCATTGGTGGAAATGCGATGTGCCGTGAGCGGCAGGAGCTGCTGAGTTTAAAGGGACAGTAAACTCCAGAATTTTTGTAAAAAAAAAAAAAAAAAAAAAAATATAATCCCCTTTATTACCCATTCCCCAATTTTGCATAACCAACAGTTAAAATAATATACTTTTTACCTCTGTGATTACCTTGTATCTATGGCTCTGCAAACTGCCCCTTTATTTCAGTTCTTTTGACAGACTTGCATTTTTAGCCAATCAGTGCCTACTCCTAAGAGCTTCACGTGCCTGAGCTCAATGTTATCTATATGAAATACATGAACTAACGCCCTCTAGTTGTGAAAAACTGTCAAAATGCTTTCAGATTAGAGGCAGTCTTAAAGGTCTAAGAAATTAGCATATGAACCTCCTAGATTTAGCTTTCAACTAAGAATACCAAGAGAACAAAACAATTGGTAATAAAAGTAAACTGGAAAGTTGTTTGAAAATAACATGCCCTATTTAAATCATGAAAGTTTTTTTTTTTTACTTTACCGTCCCTTTAACGATGGGTGGCGGCACATACTGGTTAGTTTAGCACCTTTTTATTTTTTTAACATATCTGATCACTTAATTTTTAGTGATGGTAAAGCCCAGCGTTTGTTATACGCTTGGATTTACCATCACTATAACCATGTAACTTGTCAGCACATCTATATTAACTAATTCTGCACTGTTGTTGCCTCTATCACTACATCCTGAAAACATACAATTCTTTTGTCTTTTATAGAGTATGCGGCTCATACCAACATCTGATTATTTACTCTTATAATGAAACCGATTAACCAAAGAAAATGATACCCAGTGTTAAACAGCAGCATCTGTCAGACAACGGCTCACACGGTAACAATTGGCTATAAAACCACATACTGTAAATATAGTGCTGGGGGGGGTTGTATTTGTGCACGTAACAGAAAGTCGAGGTACAATATTAGGTCAGTAATGGTCTATTTCTTGTTTGGTTATTTACACACACACTTTGATACATTTGAGGTGAGATTAGTCCAGAGAAAGACCAGAAACCCGATTGGTTTCCACCCTTATATCCTCCCAAAGGCGGAGTAACTCTGCACATGTCAGTAGCGCACAAATCCCGGTTACTACGTGTGACAAAACAAAACTTTATTTAAATACAATTGTGGTCTAGTTCTATATATGGTAGAAGCGATAACCGAATGAACCAGGATCTGTCTATAAAAGAATAAAGACCGGACAGAAATAGATACAAAATGATCAGCCATTAAAAAAGGAGGAATTTACTTCTGGTATCAAATTAAAAACACTTTGCTCCTTCCCATGACAGCATACGAAGGTATAGTCAGCAGCGTGCCCACGACTGGAGACAGCATACTAAGGTATAGTCAGCAGCGTGCCCACGACTGGAGACAGCATACTAAGGTATAGTCAGCAGCGTGCCCACGACTGGAGACAGCATACTAAGGTATAGTCAGCAGCGTGCCCACGACTGGAGACAGCATACTAAGGTATAGTCAGCAGCGTGCCCACGACTGGAGACAGCATACTAAGGTATAGTCAGCAGCGTGCCCACGACTGGAGACAGCATACTAAGGTATAGTCAGCAGCGTGCCCACGACTGGAGACAGCATACTAAGGTATAGTCAGCAGCGTGCCCACGACTGGAGACAGCATACTAAGGTATAGTCAGCAGCGTGCCCACGACTGGAGACAGCATACTAAGGTATAGTCAGCAGCGTGCCCACGACTGGAGACAGCATACTAAGGTATAGTCAGCAGCGTGCCCACGACTGGAGACAGCATACTAAGGTATAGTCAGCAGCGTGCCCACGACTGGAGACAGCATACTAAGGTATAGTCAGCAGCGTGCCCACGACTGGAGACAGCATACTAAGGTATAGTCAGCAGCGTGCCCACGACTGGAGACAGCATACTAAGGTATAGTCAGCAGCGTGCCCACGACTGGAGACAGCATACTAAGGTATAGTCAGCAGCGTGCCCACGACTGGAGACAGCATACTAAGGTATAGTCAGCAGCGTGCCCACGACTGGAGACAGCATACTAAGGTATAGTCAGCAGCGTGCCCACGACTGGAGACAGCATACTAAGGTATAGTCAGCAGCGTGCCCACGACTGGAGACAGCATACTAAGGTATAGTCAGCAGCGTGCCCACGACTGGAGACAGCATACTAAGGTATAGTCAGCAGCGTGCCCACGACTGGAGACAGCATACTAAGGTATAGTCAGCAGCGTGCCCACGACTGGAGACAGCATACTAAGGTATAGTCAGCAGCGTGCCCACGACTGGAGACAGCATACTAAGGTATAGTCAGCAGCGTGCCCACGACTGGAGACAGCATACTAAGGTATAGTCAGCAGCGTGCCCACGACTGGAGACAGCATACTAAGGTATAGTCAGCAGCGTGCCCACGACTGGAGACAGCATACTAAGGTATAGTCAGCAGCGTGCCCACGACTGGAGACAGCATACTAAGGTATAGTCAGCAGCGTGCCCACGACTGGAGACAGCATACTAAGGTATAGTCAGCAGCGTGCCCACGACTGGAGACAGCATACTAAGGTATAGTCAGCAGCGTGCCCACGACTGGAGACAGCATACTAAGGTATAGTCAGCAGCGTGCCCACGACTGGAGACAGCATACTAAGGTATAGTCAGCAGCGTGCCCACGACTGGAGACAGCATACTAAGGTATAGTCAGCAGCGTGCCCACGACTGGAGACAGCATACTAAGGTATAGTCAGCAGCGTGCCCACGACTGGAGACAGCATACTAAGGTATAGTCAGCAGCGTGCCCACGACTGGAGACAGCATACTAAGGTATAGTCAGCAGCGTGCCCACGACTGGAGACAGCATACTAAGGTATAGTCAGCAGCGTGCCCACGACTGGAGACAGCATACTAAGGTATAGTCAGCAGCGTGCCCACGACTGGAGACAGCATACTAAGGTATAGTCAGCAGCGTGCCCACGACTGGAGACAGCATACTAAGGTATAGTCAGCAGCGTGCCCACGACTGGAGACAGCATACTAAGGTATAGTCAGCAGCGTGCCCACGACTGGAGACAGCATACTAAGGTATAGTCAGCAGCGTGCCCACGACTGGAGACAGCATACTAAGGTATAGTCAGCAGCGTGCCCACGACTGGAGACAGCATACTAAGGTATAGTCAGCAGCGTGCCCACGACTGGAGACAGCATACTAAGGTATAGTCAGCAGCGTGCCCACGACTGGAGACAGCATACTAAGGTATAGTCAGCAGCGTGCCCACGACTGGAGACAGCATACTAAGGTATAGTCAGCAGCGTGCCCACGACTGGAGACAGCATACTAAGGTATAGTCAGCAGCGTGCCCACGACTGGAGACAGCATACTAAGGTATAGTCAGCAGCGTGCCCACGACTGGAGACAGCATACTAAGGTATAGTCAGCAGCGTGCCCACGACTGGAGACAGCATACTAAGGTATAGTCAGCAGCGTGCCCACGACTGGAGACAGCATACTAAGGTATAGTCAGCAGCGTGCCCACGACTGGAGACAGCATACTAAGGTATAGTCAGCAGCGTGCCCACGACTGGAGACAGCATACTAAGGTATAGTCAGCAGCGTGCCCACGACTGGAGACAGCATACTAAGGTATAGTCAGCAGCGTGCCCACGACTGGAGACAGCATACTAAGGTATAGTCAGCAGCGTGCCCACGACTGGAGACAGCATACTAAGGTATAGTCAGCAGCGTGCCCACGACTGGAGACAGCATACTAAGGTATAGTCAGCAGCGTGCCCACGACTGGAGACAGCATACTAAGGTATAGTCAGCAGCGTGCCCACGACTGGAGACAGCATACTAAGGTATAGTCAGCAGCGTGCCCACGACTGGAGACAGCATACTAAGGTATAGTCAGCAGCGTGCCCACGACTGGAGACAGCATACTAAGGTATAGTCAGCAGCGTGCCCACGACTGGAGACAGCATACTAAGGTATAGTCAGCAGCGTGCCCACGACTGGAGACAGCATACTAAGGTATAGTCAGCAGCGTGCCCACGACTGGAGACAGCATACTAAGGTATAGTCAGCAGCGTGCCCACGACTGGAGACAGCATACTAAGGTATAGTCAGCAGCGTGCCCACGACTGGAGACAGCATACTAAGGTATAGTCAGCAGCGTGCCCACGACTGGAGACAGCATACTAAGGTATAGTCAGCAGCGTGCCCACGACTGGAGACAGCATACTAAGGTATAGTCAGCAGCGTGCCCACGACTGGAGACAGCATACTAAGGTATAGTCAGCAGCGTGCCCACGACTGGAGACAGCATACTAAGGTATAGTCAGCAGCGTGCCCACGACTGGAGACAGCATACTAAGGTATAGTCAGCAGCGTGCCCACGACTGGAGACAGCATACTAAGGTATAGTCAGCAGCGTGCCCACGACTGGAGACAGCATACTAAGGTATAGTCAGCAGCGTGCCCACGACTGGAGACAGCATACTAAGGTATAGTCAGCAGCGTGCCCACGACTGGAGACAGCATACTAAGGTATAGTCAGCAGCGTGCCCACGACTGGAGACAGCATACTAAGGTATAGTCAGCAGCGTGCCCACGACTGGAGACAGCATACTAAGGTATAGTCAGCAGCGTGCCCACGACTGGAGACAGCATACTAAGGTATAGTCAGCAGCGTGCCCACGACTGGAGACAGCATACTAAGGTATAGTCAGCAGCGTGCCCACGACTGGAGACAGCATACTAAGGTATAGTCAGCAGCGTGCCCACGACTGGAGACAGCATACTAAGGTATAGTCAGCAGCGTGCCCACGACTGGAGACAGCATACTAAGGTATAGTCAGCAGCGTGCCCACGACTGGAGACAGCATACTAAGGTATAGTCAGCAGCGTGCCCACGACTGGAGACAGCATACTAAGGTATAGTCAGCAGCGTGCCCACGACTGGAGACAGCATACTAAGGTATAGTCAGCAGCGTGCCCACGACTGGAGACAGCATACTAAGGTATAGTCAGCAGCGTGCCCACGACTGGAGACAGCATACTAAGGTATAGTCAGCAGCGTGCCCACGACTGGAGACAGCATACTAAGGTATAGTCAGCAGCGTGCCCACGACTGGAGACAGCATACTAAGGTATAGTCAGCAGCGTGCCCACGACTGGAGACAGCATACTAAGGTATAGTCAGCAGCGTGCCCACGACTGGAGACAGCATACTAAGGTATAGTCAGCAGCGTGCCCACGACTGGAGACAGCATACTAAGGTATAGTCAGCAGCGTGCCCACGACTGGAGACAGCATACTAAGGTATAGTCAGCAGCGTGCCCACGACTGGAGACAGCATACTAAGGTATAGTCAGCAGCGTGCCGACGACTGGAGACAGCATACTAAGGTAGAGTCAGCAGCGTGCCCACGACTGGAGACAGCATACTAAGGTAGAGTCAGCAGCGTGCCCACGACTGGATACAGCATACTAAGGTATACTCAGAAGCGAGCACGATTGGATAACTACATGTAGAATGGTTACACACATTTTAGCAAGTCACATGCACACCTAAGCCTACCTCAGTATGCTGTCATAGGAAACAGCCAAGTTTCAACAAAGGAGACAAAAAGGTAAATCGGATAATAGAAGTCAAATGCAAAGTTTTTTTAACACTCAAAACCCATGAAAGTTTCATTACAGTGCCAAGTCCCTTTAAATACTAGTTAAGGCTGTGCCCCCTTAAATGACAGTCAATTAAAAATAAATGGATCATAAAGAGCATGAGATTTTAAAACTTACTTCTATTATCAGTTTTGCTTAGTTCTCCTGGTATCCTTTGTTAAAGAGTAATCCTAGGGGAGCTCAGGAGCATGCACGTGTATTTAGATATTTAGCTGTAGTGTTTGGAACTAGGTATAGCATTGCTATAAACATTGTTGTAAACACTTCTATAATAAAGTGCTAAACACACGTGCACTGCTATTTTAAAGAGCAGATTATTCTCCTTCAAATGAGGGATCTTGGAGGTTTGCAGCTGCTAAGGGATCTGAGAATGAGGGGTTTGAAGAAGCTGCCCCCATACAGCTCCCTTGCAGGTATACTACGCTTCCTGGTTCTGCCCCCTTTGTGATGTCATAACATTTGTACGTGGTTACTTCACCGGAACTCCCATGAAACCTGGGAGTTCCGCCCACTAGGCCACCAACGATCCCCAGCCTGTAGTACAGAGGATGGCCGAAAACTACGTTTGATCAACGTTGCCCCTGCAAGGTGAAAAGGGCTTGTGATGCGTCTACAGGCTGCAGTGTGCATGACCACGGTTAAATTGATTTTACCTTTTTTTTAAGCAATGTCCATTACTTCCTGTCACAGCCCTACAAGGAGGCTGTGGTCTCTACAGGAAGTCTTATCTAGCTTGTCATAAAACTTCTAGAGGTGGTTAAAACAGGGAGTCAGATTTGCTCATGCGCAGAACCTTTAAAAGGATGGTATAGTCAAAAATAAACTCATTCAGATAGAGCAGCAATTTTAAGCAATATTCTAATTTACTCCTATTATCAATCCGTCTTCATTCTCTTGGTATCTTTATTTTAAAAAAGCTGGAATGCAAGCATAGAAGCCGGCCCATTTTATGGTTAAGCACCTGGGTAGAGCTTACTGATTGGTGTCTAAATGTAGCCATCCAGTCAGTGCTACCCAGGTACTGAACCAAAAATGGGCGGGCTTCTAAGCTTACATTCCAGCTTTTTAAAATAAAGAGAACGAAAAAAAATAGGAGTAAATTAGAAAGTTGCTGCTCTGAATTATTAAGTTTATTTGTGACTTGACTATTCCTTTAAGTTTCAATGTCGTCTCCGCTCATCCCCTTGAGAGCCGGGGCTACAGTGAGAAACGCTAAGTGCTTATTTTGTAAGAAAACAAGTAGTTCGCGGTTTACACAATCTGTTTCTTTTTAGGTTTACTTTAACATTTGTTTTTACCAAAGTAGCACTGTTTAATATTCCTTTAAATGCACAGGAAACAAATTTTTATATAAAACGTTTAGTTATGTGCAGCATACTTTCATTATTTTGTCCCCTTTTCATGTCATTTAACTCTGAAAATGGTGGCCGTTTCTAACTAAGTTGTGACGCATTAAAAGCCCCCTGTACCCAATGTAAGGACACATTTCCAGGATTACGCGAGTAAGAGATACGTTTTCAATATAATATTTTGAAATAATTGGCACCAAATCAGTGCTGGGCAAATACAGTAACATAGAAGATGAGTTTGAAAAAAATAAAAAAAAAATATATACAGAAGTCAATCAAGTTGAAACTATAAAGGGACATGAACCCCAACATTTTCTCTTTCACGATAGGGAATGTGATTTTAACACAACTATCCAATTAACTTATATTATCTAAATGTGCTTCAGTCTCTTGGTACCCTTTATTGAAAAAGCAGAAATTAACTACTGGGAGCTAGCTGAAAACATTGAGTGAGCCAATAACATAAGGCATACAAGTGCAGCCACCAATCAGCAGCTCTTGAGTCTACCTAGGTATCATTTTCAACAAGGGATACAAAGACAACAAAATGAAATAGAAGTAAATGGGAATATGTTTGATATCACATGCTCTATCTGAATCATGAAATAAGTGTGCTTAGGTTCTTTATAGCCAGTGTTTATCATTTAAATCAGGGCTCGACAAACCCAGGAGCCTGGGAGCCACTGGCTTATATCATTTTACCCCTAGCTCCTTACTGTTGGGGTTATTCTCCATATATCTATATACAAATCCAACTGTCTGGCTCCTAAAAATATGCCTGGCTCCCAAATATTCTTACTGACTGCTAATTTTTAAACATTCGTCAAGCACTGATTTAAATTATTCACCATAAAAACTTGTTCTATGTACATTTGTTGTATTCTCAAACACCACACAAAGATGGCAGAAAGATTCAATAATGCTAAACAAAAAAAAACAAAACTAATTTTAACTATATTATTTTTTTCTCTCCTTAAAATTACATCTGTGTCTTTGACAAATTAAAGATTTCTACTATCGTGTGGGTTTCATTCCTTTAACGTTTTTGGCTCACTCCCCAGATGCCAACAAGCTGCTGCAGGGTGATTCATACTCTCCAGCTCGCTCTGCAATGGTCACCGACCACAAGTGGTTTAAACTATTTATACAAAGCATATGTTTGCACCTAAACATTAAAGAGCAACTAAAAAAAAGCGCACACCCCGTGCGATGCTCAGCTACAAGTCAGCGCAGCCCCCCCCCCTCTCCTGGCCCCGTGTAATGCTCAGCTACAAGTCAGCGCAGCCCCCTCTCCCGGCCCCGTGCGATGCTCAGCTACAAGTCAGCGCAGCCCCCCACTCCCAGCCCCGTGCTATGCTCAGCTACAAGTCAGCGCAGCCCCCCCCTCCCAGCCCCGTGTGATGCTCAGCTACAAGTCAGCGCAGCCCCCTCTCCCGGCCCCGTGCGATGCTCAGCTACAAGTCAGCGCAGCCCCCACCTCCCAGCCCCGTGTGATGCTCAGCTAAAAGTCAGCGCAGCCCCCCCCCTCCCAGCACCGTGTGATGCTCAGCTACAAATCAGCGCAGCCCCCTCTCCCGGCCCCGTGCGATGCTCAGCTACAAATCAGCGCAGCCCCCCCTCCTGGCCCCGTGTGATGCTCAGCTACAAATCAGCGCAGCCCCCTCTCCCGGCCCCGTGCGATGCTCAGCTACAAATCAGCGCAGCCCCCCCCTCCTGGCCCCGTGTGATGCTGAGCTACAAGTCAGCACAGTCCCCCCTCCCAGCCCCATGGGATGCTGAGCTACAAGTCAGGACACCCCCCCCCCTTAATTGTTCTTTCATGATTTAGATAGAGCACTGGTTTTAAAACCTGTCCTCAGACCTCCCTAACAGGCCAGGTTTTTAGGAATACCTTGGGCCAGAGCAGGTAAAATAACTAGCTCATAATTTCACCTGTGCTCCAGTTCAGGCACATGACACAAGATCACTAACGTCAGTGAAAAGGGGGGACTGGTTACTTGTTTAACATGGGAACTCATTTCACTACAAGATATTACTAGTCCATTGGTGTTTAAGGAACAAGAAATCCGATCAGGGATGTAGCGCAGTGACCGCTAATCGATGAAGTGACAAACACAGGACAACATCTGAGGAACTGCAAATACTCTAACCTCAGCACCACAAAAAGAAAAATAAATGTGCAGCCTTGTGAGAGGTTACCAGCAGGACCTACAATGACTGAATTACAGCAATCCTGCAAAGAGAGGGTTAAGCTTCCTTCACAGCTGATTTCCCGTTATAGGAAGCGTTTGGTTGTAGCTGCTGTAGGTGATGCAAGCAGTTTGTAGCTTCCGGGGGTTCATTACTTAATCACACAGTGTCAGACTAACTAAAGGGTGCATTCTCTCGGGAACTCTGTCATTTTGTACGGAGAGCAGTGTGACCATATGTGCAACGTATGTGTCAGATTTATCTCAGATATTCCATTTAGCACCTTCAACTGCCAAAGTCTTTAACCCCCTTCTCATGCTGTACAGAGCGGATACATCACATGCGATCCACAAATATGTTTTAACTAGTGACTATAAATACTGTCTCTTGCATAAGATTTATACAGCAATTTTCATATGACTGAATATAACAGTACTATAAAGAATAATATGCACAGACACTGATAGAAAACCTTTTAAAAACCTACTTAGCTCCCAGTTTAACACTGTTGATGATGTTAGGCTGGGACACCCACTGGAAGGGGCTGAGAAAGTCAGAAGAACAGACTGCCCCCTCCCCTGCATATGAAAAGACTCATTACAGAGACAGAAGAAAGCAGGAATCTGAAGACGTCCGTATACATCTGATACTTTGGGGCTTGGTTAGGAGTCTGAAAATCAGTGTATAAAAAAAAAAAAAAAAAAAATATAAGCAAAACTACACATTGTTACAGACACTCTCAGATGAGCTAAATAAAAACATCCACTACAAAACATTTATGCTAAGAAAAATGTAGTGTACAATGTCCCTTTAACGATTGATTAGAGATAATGGTCTACATAGTAGGGTATACTCCAGAATCTGTTTGCTGGGTAGTAACCTATTTGTGAGGGTTTGGCACAGTCACCAATCAGCACTGATCACAATGCAGTCTAAGGATACATTACTCACATCTCCTGATACAATCATTTATGCACATGCGCAGTAGCCACTTATTCTGCAGCCTTGGGGTTTGGCACAGTCACCAATCAGCACTGATCACAATGCAGACTAAGGATACATTACTCACATCTCCTGATACAATCATTTATGCACATGCGCAGTAGCCACTTATTCTGCAGCCTTGGGGTTTTGCACAGTAGCCAATCAGCACTGATCACAATGCAGACTAAGTATACATTACATCTCCTGATACAATCATTTATGCGCCATGCGCAGTAGCCACTTATTCTGCAGCCTTGGGGTTTTGCACAGTCACCAATCAGCACTGATCACAATGCAGACTAAGTATACATTACATCTCCTGATACAATCATTTATGCGCCATGCGCAGTAGCCACTTATTCTGCAGCCTTGGGGTTTTGCACAGTCACCAATCAGCACTGATCACAATGCAGACTAAGGATACATTACATCTCCTGATACAATCATTTATGCGCCATGCGCAGTAGCCACTTATTCTGCAGCCTTGGGGTTTTGCACAGTCGCCAATCAGCACTGATCACAATGCAGACTAAGTATACATTACATCTCCTGATACAATTATTTATGCACATGCGCAGTAGCCACTTATTCTGCAGCCTTGGGGTTTTGCACAGTCGCCAATCAGCACTGATCATAATGCAGACTAAGGATACATTACTCACATCTCCTGATACAATCATTTATGCACATGCGCAGTAGCCACTTATTCTGCAGCCTTGGGGTTTTGCACATGACACTAGATAGGCACAGCTCATACCATTCCTGGCCAACTTACACAAGGGGAATATTGGGGGGGGGGGGGAAATCATTGAAATATTTTTTGCAGGAGAGAAGAAATATTTTATGCGTTACTTCTATGTACCTACTTAAAGGGACATTCCAGCAAAAATTTATATACACAGATGAATTACATCTTAATATAAAGACATTTACAATATACATGTATTGGCAAAAACACTCCTAGTAAAAAAAAATAGTTCAGTGTTTCAGTGTTAACATTTTTCTCTGCATGTAAAGCATAGCTAGATATTTTCAGTGCACAAGCATTTTAAATACTGCAGCAGCTCAGAGCACCAGTGGGGCTTTTATCAGCAATTAAATTTAGTTCTTTCCAAATGATGGTGCATACTTAAATACACCTTTGAAAGAGCTATAAAGCTTTTATTACAAGCATTTTTGCTGGTGCATGTATCTTACAAAAATGCTTCTATTCACAACTGAAATGCGCCCATGAGGATTCTAATTTTGGCTGAAATGTCCCTTTAAGGTTGCAAGAGAAAGTCTCCAGCCTGCTGGGCTTACGACACAAGTATGGTTACAAATGGATTGGTTGGTAGGGAAATATTTGTTCTCTTTGTTCTTTAAAATAAAAATAGAAATGAAGTGATAGAGAGTTTGTATTGCAAGAATCTAACTTCCTTTTTTTAGTAAGCATCATAAATACAATTTTATAGACTTTAGACTGCAAATAGATTCCACCCTTTAAAACAACATACTACTTATATTAAAGGGACAGTCTACACCTTAGTCACCTTAGATTAAGCTGCAGATAGCCTCCTGCACCCTTTCTATATCACACAGCGGGAACAGTAAAAAAAGTTATTTTATAATGAATATGGATTCTGGCCAGTTTGAAATGGCTGCCAAGCTCAGCCCACTGATGACATCACAATCTGGGCTGCATCTATGCACTCTGCTGAATAGCATTGACAGTCTGTTGAATCCAACTAGTGAGCCTTTTGTGATTGGATGCCTTATGCAGCCCAGATCATGATGTCAGTGGGCTGAGCTTAGCAGCCATTTTAAACTGGCCAGAAACACTATTAATTTTAAAATACCTTTTTTACTGTTCCTGCTGCACGATATAGAAAGGGTGCAGAACGCTATTTGCAGCTCAATCTAAGGTAAGACTTTAAGATGACTAAGGCGTAGACTGTCCCTTTAAATGAGCACATATGGATTTGCCTGCAGATGTGCCATGGATATAAAGTTATAAAAATAAAAATAGCTACATTAGTTTCTGAAATCAACAAGAAAATGAAAAACAAAGTTAAGGTTATCTAGATATTTGCAACGTGTATGGTGTAGCACGTTTGCACAAATAAGTGATTCTATTTAAACAAAGTAATATTAAAGGGATAGTAAAAACCTAACACCTAGACACCTCCTTGTTTGCTGCATATTTGTTTCAACAGCTAAATTCCATTCACCAATTGCCTTATGAGGAGCCAATCCTTGCTTTAGTCAGCAGACAATGCAGCTAGCCACAGTCATGTTAGTATAAAGTACATTATTTTGCAGTTATCAGCTAAAGACATTTTAGGGATATATATGTAGCAGTGTTAGCCTTGTGATGTCAGCAGGTACATTTCCAGCACCGAGTAAAAAATGACATGAAAAGGGGGCAAACTAATGAGTTTCATTATACATAACTATTGTATTTGAGGGTGCTCTGGCATCTGTGAGTCTCCTATTATTCTGCAGGTAGAATTTAACTGAAACGTTGTCAAGTATGGATTTCCTTCCTCCTGATCTGACAGTTTGCACAATACTGGGAATAGGGGTATCAGTATGTCCTGAATTTGCCTAATAATGTAGCGTATTCCCACCTCTTGCTGTAAATATAATGCAGTGCTATTAATCTGTAGGCCCCTAATGACCCTCATGCACAGCTTACAAAATCAGTGTTAAAATGAAGGCTAATCCGGCATCACACTACAAAGTCTGTTTGAAACGCAGCATCAGATCTATTCCTTAATCCCGCGTGCGAGCTGTTCTGCAGGGCATTTTATATACTCAATAGGTATTTTATATTCTTCCTACAGTGTTACAAGCCAGACAACGTATTGCCCGATACAAATAGTGAGCAAGATGCAGGGAACGCATCCTAGGGCCACGCAAAGAGGTCTTCACAAACAGAAAGAAAATTCTATTTCCTAATGAAACTGGCAGTAGGTTCACAACAAGTAAAACTATTATCCACACAGTAATGTTTCCTTTAGCATGAATAGGGTAACTTTATCACTACTAAATTCTGTAGCGCTGGGTACAAGATAAGAGACACCCAACAACCCTGTCGGGCTGGGCGCAACAACGCCAATACTGTGGCGCAGGGCACGACGACACCAACCCTGTCGCGCTGGGCACATTCCAACTATATATTCTATATTGCCGTTTAGATAGTTAACAAAATCTACCTGGGAAGCGCTTGCTGGTATATAAATGTAGCCACCAATCGCTATCCAGCTTCCGAAACAAAAATGGGCCAGCGCCTAAACTTACATTCAAATAACGATACCAAGAGAAGGAAAACAAATAACAGAAGTAACTTAGAAAGTTGCTGCTCTGATTTATGAAAGTTTAATTTTGACTCGAGTGTCCCTTTGAAGTCTCTTTACAGTGGGGTGCGAATACTTAGGGCATTTTAAGGTAAATATCTTCCTTTTTGACATAGAGATGTACCAGTGATATTTTCTAGTCAGCTTTTTACAGCTATGCTTTCAAGTGCTTCAACATTGGGGTGTCGTGTCCCTTTAAAAAGGACCACTATAGATAATCCCTTTATTACCCATTCCCCAGTTTTGCATAACCAACACTGTTGTAGAAATATACTTTTTCATGTAATTGGCAAGAGTCCATGAGCTAGTGACGTATGGGATATACATTCCTACCAAGAGGGGCAAAGTTTCCCAAACCTCAAAATGCCTATAAATACACCCCCCACCACACCCACAATTCAGTTTTACAAACTTTGCCTCCTATGGAGGTGGTGAAGTAAGTTTGTGCTAGATTCTACGTTGATATGCGCTCCGCAGCATGCTGAAGCCGGTTCCTCTCAGAGTGCAGTGAATGACAGAGGGAAGCGACGGGAGTATCACCTATTGAATGCAATGGTCATCCTAACGGGGATCTATTTCATAGGTTCTCTGTTATCGGTCGTAGAGATTCATCTCCTACCTCCCTTTTCAGATCGACGATATACTCTTATATATACCATTACCTCTGCTGATTTTCGTTTCAGTACTGGTTTGGCTATCTACTTTATGTAGATGAGTGTCTTTTGGTAAGTATGTTTCATTTATTTAAGACACTCAGCTATGGTTTGGCACTTTATATGTAAAGTTCTAAATATATGTTTGTACTTATATTTGCCATGATCAGGTTTATCGGTATATTTCCTTTTTGCAGACTGTCAGTTTCATTTTGGGAAATGCACATAAAAAAAAAAAAAAAAAAATTCTCTTACCTGAAATTTTCAATTTGACTTTCTTTTCTAAATGTTAGGCTCACGGGTGCGCAAAATGCTATAATTTATTGTGTCATTCTTGGCACAAGACTTTTTTTGCGCGAGATTTACGTTTGTTGACGTAATTTCCGGCTTAGTTGGCGCTGAGAATTTTCATGTAGTTGCGTCATCTATGACGCTCGTGTTTGTTGCAGACGCTTTGGGCGCCAAAAATATTTTGTCAATTGTGGGCGTCATACTCGGCGCCAGACTTTTGACATTATTTAAGTCTTCATTTATTTTTGCTTCTGGTTTCCAGAGGCTTATTTTTTTTGCATTTTTTCCCATTCCTGAAACTGTCATATAAGGAAATTGATAATTTTGCTTTATATGTTATTGTTTCTCTTACATATTGCAAGATGTCTCAATCTGATCCTGTTACAGAATCCACTATTGGAATCCTGCTGCCTGATGTCGGTTCTACCAAAGCCAAGTGCATTTGTTGTAAACTTGTGGTAACTGTACCTCCAGCTGTTACTTGTGATAGTTGTCATGACAAACTTTTACATGCAGATAATATTTCCATTAGTAGTAGTCCATTACCTGTTGCTGGTCCTTCAACATCTAATGCTCAGGTTATTCCTGTTAATGTGAGAGAATTTGTTTCTAATTCCATTCAGAAGTTTAATAAGTTTAATAAGTTTCAGCCAAACACTGGTGGGGAAGGCGCCAGACCGTGCGCTACAGGGCACCTCCCACTAGGCTGTGCAGAGGATTCTCACACTTCTCTCCGTTCTCACGTTATACAATTATTTCCTTTGCTGCAGGATAACAAAACTATTACATTTCAGATGATTTAATTGAATAAAAATAGTATTGTTTAAACAACATTTACCCTTGAGGGCTGTAGACACCACATTAGCGATCATGTAACCATGTGAGAAACTAAGTGCGTGAGAAATAACCGACGGCTCATAGCAGACAAACCTGAATGCATAAGGCATGCAACGTTCTGCTTAAAAGTCACAGGAAACCCAATTTTTCACTTTCATGATTTAGGTAGAACATACAATTTTAAACAACTTTCCAGTTTATTTTGATCAAATTTGCTTTATTCTCTTTGTATGCTTTGTTGAAGGAGCAGCAGTGCACTACTGGTTCTGACTGAATACATGAGTCAGCCAATGACAATCAGTTTATATATGTAGCCACCAATCAGCAGCTAGAACCTAGGTTCTTTGTTGCTCTTGAGCTTTCTTAGATAAACCTTTTAGGAATGGATAACCAGTGAAGGAAGCAAACTAAATAGAAGTAAATTGGAAAGTGGTTTAAAATTGTATGCTCTGTCTAAATCAAGAAAAAATTTTTTTTAGTTTCATGTCCCTTTAATGTTCATCTTCCAAAGTCTTAACAAATTAGATAACCAGGTGACACGGGGGCAAATACTACAGGTGACACAGGGACAGGGGGGCAAATACTACAGGTGACAAGAAATAAATAGCAACATTCACCTGGGTATCTGTATGAGACAAGAGATTAAATTAACCACCGGTTTCTTTATTTTTCATCATCCTGGAACAAAAAATAGCTGTTGGGTTTCACACAGGGAAATGTAAACTGTTGTTGTGATAAAACGTAACGCGTTGTGCTTCAGTTACAGGCAGTTCATGCTTAGTAATCAGCCATAGTGCTGAGACACTGAATTCTAAAGCACAGATATATTTTTATGCAAATGCTCTTTAGATTGTGAACCCTTGTATCTTATAAAAAAAAAAGAAATAAAAACAAAACAACAGTGTTTAAGGACAAACCAGTAACAGTTAAAGGGACGATGTACTTTAAAATGTGCTCTCAGTCGCCTGTTCTACCAGCTGCAGAGTGAACTGTACGAGGGAATTGCTCCTTTATGTTTATTTTGCGTATGTGAAATAGCTGATTTTGCAGCAGGAGGAGCAGGTCTACTTATTTTATTTACCTCTATATACACAAACAACATTTATGCAGTGGTGGTGATTTCAATGAGCAAAACGTACTATTGTAATTGCAAGAATAAACCTAAAGGAATACAACAACACAAACATTTAAAGCTGAATGCTCTGCAGCTGAAACCAAGTCACTGGGAAAACAGTTTGTGGGTTAACAATTGCAGCACAGCGTCCCTTTAAAAGGGACATGAAACAAGATTTTTATTTTATGAATCAGATCTAATTTTCTTCATTCTCTTGGTATTTTTGTTGAAACAGGAAAGTAAGCTCAGGAGAATGCACGTGTCTGGAACACCATATGGCAGTAGTTCTGCAAGAATGTTATCCATTTGCAA
This sequence comes from Bombina bombina, assembly GCF_027579735.1. Taxonomy (NCBI): domain Eukaryota; kingdom Metazoa; phylum Chordata; class Amphibia; order Anura; family Bombinatoridae; genus Bombina; species Bombina bombina. Next base: position 6,613,195 of record NC_069510.1, on the reverse strand, counting down.
GCGCGCTAGGTGTTAGCACTACGCCTACCTAGGTATCTTTAACAAAGAACACCATAAGAATGAAGAAAATTTGATAATAGAAGTAGATTCAATTACATTTTATGCCCAATCTGAATTACAAAAGAATTTGAGGTTTCATATTCATTTAAGTTTCAAAATGTTACTAAACCAAAGATTGCCAGGCGGCAGCCTGAGGGCCACATACGGCTCTTGGCACTAGAGTGTTTTGGGCAACCACAACTCTGAGGAGCAGCTAGAAGGTACCCTGCAACCATATAATTAGGTTGTGTGTAATAGCCATACATTTATATGTGGCCCTTAAGGCTTCTAACATTGATCTGTGGCCCCCCGTGTGCTAGCAAGTGGTCATCACAATGATAAATACTCATGCTGTGCAGGCAATACTTGTTTTGTGTTTTATTTAATATTTACTAGTTTTATCATAGCAGATGCAGAGGGCAATAATCAACTGAAGTGAAATGACTGGCAATAAGCATTGTGATGTGAGAAGACAGTGCCCAAGTAGCTTTCATAGCAGATCCCATCTATTCACATAAGCATAGTCTGTTTAGTGCCACTGTCTGTACAGAACCATAGAGACCCACACAGGCACTGTCTGTACAACAGGTAGTTATCACATGACACATGCCCTTGTACAGAACCATACAGACCCACACTAGCATTGTCTATACAACCAGTAGTTATCCCTTGTACAGAACCATACAGACCCACACTAGCATTGTCTATACAACCAGTAGTTATCCCTTGTACAGAACCATACAGACCCACACTAGCATTGTCTATACAACCAGTAGTTATCACATGTACAGAACCATACAGGCACTGTCTATACAACCAGTAGTTATCCCTTGCACAGAACCATACAGACCCACACTAGCATTGTCTATACAACCAGTAGTTATCCCTTGCACAGAACCATACAGACCCACACTAGCATTGTCTATACAACCAGTAGTTATCCCTTGCACAGAACCATACAGACCCACACTAGCATTGTCTATACAACCAGTAGTTATCACATGTACAGAACCATACAGGCACTGTCTATACAACCAGTAGTTATCCCTTGCACAGAACCATACAGACCCACACTAGCATTGTCTATACAACCAGTAGTTATCCCTTGCACAGAACCATACAGACCCACACTAGCATTGTCTATGCAACCAGTAGTTATCCCTTGCACAGAACCATACAGACCCACACTAGCATTGCCTATACAACCAGTAGTTATCCCTTGCACAGAACCATACAGACCCACACTAGCATTGCCTATACAACCAGTAGTTATCCCTTGTACAGAACCATACAGACCCACACTAGCATTGCCTATACAACCAGTAGTTATCCCTTGTACAGAACCATACAGACCCACACTAGCATTGCCTATACAACCAGTAGTTATCCCTTGCACAGAACCATACAGACCCACACTAGCATTGCCTATACAACCAGTAGTTATCCCTTGTACAGAACCATACAGACCCACACTAGCATTGCCTATACAACCAGTAGTTATCCCTTGTACAGAACCATACAGACCCACACTAGCATTGCCTATACAACCAGTAGTTATCCCTTGTACAGAACCATACAGACCCACACTAGCATTGTCTATACAACCAGTAGTTATCCCATGTACAGAACCATACAGACCCACACAGGCACTGTCTGTACAACCAATAGTTATCCCTTGTACATAACCATACAGACCCACACTAGCATTGTCTATACAACCAGTAGTTATCACATGACACACAATATGCCCTTGTACAGAACCATACAGACCCACACAGGCACTGTCTGTACAACCAGTAGTTATCCCTTGTACAGAACCATACAAACCCACACTAGCATTGTCTGTACAACCAGTAGTTATCCCTTGTACAGAACCATACAGACCCACACTAGCATTGTCTGTACAACCAGTAGTTATCACATGACACACAATATGCCCTTGTACAGAACCATACAGACCCACACAGGCACTGTCTGTACAACCAGTAGTTATCCCTTGTACAGAACCATACAAACCCACACTAGCATTGTCTGTACAACCAGTAGTTATCCCTTGTACAGAACCATACAGACCCACACTAGCATTGTCTGTACAACCAGTAGTTATCACATGACACACAATATGCCCTTGTACAGAACCATACAGACCCACACTAGCATTGTCTATACAACTAGTAGTTATCCCTTGTACAGAACCACACAGGCACTGTCTATACAACCAGTAGTTATCACATGACACACAATATGCCCTTGTACAGAACCACAGACCCACACTAGCATTGTCTATACAACCAGTAGTTATCCCTTGTACAGAACCATACAGACCCACACTAGCATTGTCTATACAACCAGTAGTTATCCCTTGTACAGAACCATACAGACCCACACTAGCATTGTCTGTACAACCAGTAGTTATCACATGACACACAATATGCCCTTGTACAGAACCATACAGACCCACACAGGCACTGTCTGTACAACCAGTAGTTATCCCTTGTACAGAACCATACAAACCCACACTAGCATTGTCTGTACAACCAGTAGTTATCCCTTGTACAGAACCATACAGACCCACACTAGCATTGTCTGTACAACCAGTAGTTATCACATGACACACAATATGCCCTTGTACAGAACCATACAGACCCACACTAGCATTGTCTATACAACTAGTAGTTATCCCTTGTACAGAACCACACAGGCACTGTCTATACAACCAGTAGTTATCACATGACACACAATATGCCCTTGTACAGAACCACAGACCCACACTAGCATTGTCTATACAACCAGTAGTTATCCCTTGTACAGAACCATACAGACCCACACTAGCATTGTCTATACAACCAGTAGTTATCCCTTGTACAGAACCATACAGGCACTGTCTATACAACCAGTAGTTATCACATGACACACAAGCATTGTCTTTACAACCAGTAGTTATCACATGACACACAAGCATTGTCTTTACAACCAGTAGTTATCACATGACACACAAGCATTGTCTTTACAACCAGTAGTTATCACATGACACACAAGCATTGTCTGTACAACCAGTAGTTATCACATGACACACAAGCATTGTCTGTACAACCAGTAGTTATCACATGACACAAGCATTGTCTGTACAACCAGTAGTTATCACATGACACACAATATGCCCTTGTACAGAACCATACAGACCCACACTAGCATTGTCTATACAACCAGTAGTTATCCCTTGTACAGAACCATACAGGCAATGTCTATACAACCAGTAGTTATCACATGACACACAAGCATTGTCTGTACAACCAGTAGTTATCAAATGACACACAAGCATTGTCTGTACAACCAGTAGTTATCAAATGACACACAAGCATTGTCTGTACAACCAGTAGTTATCAAATGACACACAAGCATTGTCTGTACAACCAGTAGTTATCAAATGACACACAAGCATTGTCTATACAACCAGTAGTTATCACATGACACAAGCATTGTCTATACAACCAGTAGTTATCACATGACACACAAGCATTGTCTGTACAACCAGTAGTTATCACATGACACACAATATGCCCTTGTACAGAACCATACAGACCCACACAGGCACTGTCTATACAACCAGTAGTTATCACATGACACACAAGCATTGTCTATACAACCAGTAGTTATCACATGACACACAAGCATTGTCTGTACAACCAGTAGTTATCACATGACACACAAGCATTGTCTGTACAACCAGACACAACATGCCCTTGTACAGAACCACACAGGCACTGTCTATACAACCAGTAGTTATCACATGACACACAAGCATTGTCTGTACAACCAGAAACAACATGCCCTTGTACAGAACCATACAGACCCACACAGGCACTGTCTATACAACCAGTAGTTATCCCTTGTACAGAACCATACAGACCCACACAGGCACTGTCTATACAACCAGTAGTTATCACATGACACACAAGCATTTTCTGTACAACCAGACACAACATGCCCTTGTACAGAACCACACAGGCACTGTCTATACAACCAGTAGTTATCATGACACACAAGCATTGTCTGTACAACCAGAAACAACATGCCCTTGTACAGAACCATACAGACCCACACAGGCACTGTCTATACAACCAGTAGTTATCACATGACACACAAGCATTGTCTGTACAACCGGTAGTTATCACATGACACACAAGCATTTTCTGTACAACCAGTAGTTATCACATGACACACAAGCATTTTCTGTACAACCAGACACAACATGCCCTTGTACAGAACCACACAGGCACTGTCTATACAACCAGTAGTTATCACATGACACACAAGCATTGTCTGTACAACCAGTAGTTATCACATGACACACAAGCATTGTCTATACAACCAGTAGTTATGACACACAAGCATTGTCTGTACAACCAGTAGTTATCACATGACACAAGCATTGTCTGTACAACAGGTAGTTATCACATGACACACAATATGCCCTTGTACAGAACCATACAGACCCACACAGGCACTGTCTGTAAAACCAGTAGTTATCCCTTGTACAGAACCATACAGGCACTGTCTATACAACCAGTAGTTATCACATGACACACAAGCATTGTCTATACAACCAGTAGTTATCACATGACACACAAGCATTGTCTATACAACCAGTAGTTATCACATGACACACAAGCATTGTCTATACAACCAGTAGTTATCACATGACACACAAGCATTGTCTGTACAACCAGTAGTTATCACATGACACACAAGCATTGTCTGTACAACCAGTAGTTATCACATGACACACAAGCATTGTCTGTACAACCAGTAGTTATCACATGACACACAAGCATTGTCTGTACAACCAGTAGTTATCACATGACACACAAGCATTGTCTGTACAACCAGTAGTTATCACATGACACAAGCATTGTCTGTACAACCAGAAACAACATGCCCTTGTACAGAACCATACAGACCCACACAGGCACTGTCTATACAACCAGTAGTTATCACATGACACACGAGCATTGTCTGTACAACCAGTAGTTATCACATGACACACAAGCATTTTCTGTACAACCAGTAGTTATCACATGACACACAAGCATTTTCTGTACAACCAGACACAACATGCCCTTGTACAGAACTATACAGGCACTGTCTATACAACCAGTAGTTATCACATGACACACAACATGCCCTTGTACAGAACCACACAAGCACTGTCTATACAACCAGTAGTTATCACATGACACACAAGCACTGTCTATACAACCAGTAGTTATCACATGACATGCCCTTGTACAGAACCATACAGACCAACACAGGCATTACACTGGTACCCCCTCCCATAGGAATCACTGCCCACTAATGAGATAATAAAAAAAAGCACACACCCGTGATACACAGCACCCTCCTGCAGCATTGGTGTTCCCCATTTTAATGTTTAGCTGCTATTCATGCCAGGCGGTCTCTCTTGGCAGTGTGCGTCTGTGCGTTGCTACAAGCAGTGCTGGCTGTCGGCGAGTCCCACCACCAGGTGACCATCTGCAAGGCCCACTACCCTCTGGGAAGGAACCTACTCAGCATGCATCAAGACAAAAAGCCACAGGTCCACTTCCAGCACAAAAAACAGTGTTAATTCTCTATTACCATCACGTTTCTGCTGTCAGGTGCAAGCGTGCCAATTACAGGGACACTGACACTTCCAAACAACTTGGCTTTATTTTGAGGCTGAGAGCTTGGGGCTAGACCATGCACCATTACATTGCTAGTGTCACGATAGTAATAAACAACCAGTCTACATATTTACATTCATACAAATACATTATCTGCAGTATTTACACAAACTATATATCTTCTGGAATTAGTGCTGATGGATTCAGCCCCAAGATCAGGGTGGCTTCAAATGGAAGTTGTTTTGAGGTGTGAGCCTCCATGTAAGTTTCAACATTTCAAATAAAATAAGGATGCAAAGCAGTTTTTTTCTGTGATTAGAAAAACATAATCTACAAACATCTGAACATACTGGTGATAAAAATATGGTAGGAAATAAAGTGCATCCTGTGCCCAGAAACAGCAGCTGAATAGGTTTCCCATAATGCTGCAGGAAAACAAGTGCAAGATGTATTTCTGCACCAAGTCATGTATGTGCTGGGAATGTGAAATCACCCTGTGATCACCGGACAACAGAACGCTAGCGACGGTTCACAAACCAATGCATTAATGGTCTGAAAAAGAAACCTGCAATATTGCCCCACTGCACGACAAGCTGATTTCCATTAGATATTAACTCTTTGGCTGCAAGAGGGAGCTGCACACATGAAAATGAGGCACTATTTGGAAGCCACAGGGTTAATGATCTACATATTCATTCCTTATAGTAAAAGTCTAGCATCCTATTAATAGCTGCAAGTGCCCAAAGAAATCATCCAAGCTGCGGTTGGTTGCAGTGAGGGTGGGGTTAGTGAGTAGGTGCACAAGACAGCTCCAGATTGCATGCAACACTAAATTAGACTCACAGTTGCTTATGGGGACATGGGAGTCAAAATAAACCTCTCATGATTCAGACAAAGAGTAAAGCTCTAAAGAACTCTAAACTTATTTGTTGTAATAATTATTTTCGTTCTGATTTTGCAGGATAAGCATTAGGGAGTTAATCTACTGTTACTGAGTGCAGAACACTAAATTGTGCAAAATAATATTATCTTTATGTTCTCTGCAATACAGAACATACCAAAGTGATAAACATATTTATAAAATAAAGAAATATCCGTTAACAGATTGACAAATGTATATGTGCGCAGAGACCAGCTATGGTGCTCTAGAGGACTGTCAGTGAGACAAAATATGCGATGCCACGGATCTGTGTCAGGGACCACAAAACTGCAAACTATGCACTAAATAAACACAGGAAAAAGCGTACTGAGAAATTATAGAGTTGTGTTTATCTGCTGCAAAACAAAACCTCAAACCTAAGTACTGTCTGATGGCAACAGCAAAATGCTACAAGATAGAGGCCTGCACACATCTGGCACAGTCCTGTGAGCAGCTTATTGTATTCATCTTTCTTACGAAGACTTCTTCTCACACTGACAACCTGCACTTATCTGATCACTGCTGCACCTTTCTAACCTGCCCTGAAGCAACAAACTCACTGCAGATTTACTACATGCCAGGTAAGGTGACAGTCACAGGGCTGGGCACACATACAGGTTAGTTACAGAGCTGCAGGACATAGTCACAGGGCCGGGCACACATACAGGTTACAGAGCTGCAGGACACAGTCACAGGGCTAGGCACACATACAGGGTTAGTTACAGAGCTGCAAGACACAGTCACAGGGCCGGGCACACATACAGGTCAGTTACAGAGCTGCAGGACACAGTCACAGGGCTAGGCACACATACAGGGTTAGTTACAGAGCTGCAGGACACAGTCACAGGGCCGGGCACACATACAGGTCAGTTACAGAGCTGCAGGACACAGTCACAGGGCCGGGCACACATACAGGGTTAGTTACAGAGCTGCAGGACACAGTCACAGGGCTGGGCACACATACAGGTCAGTTACAGAGCTGCAGGACACAGTCACAGGGCCGGGCACACATACAGGGTTAGTTACAGAGCTGCAGGACACAGTCACAGGGCTGGGCACACATACAGGTCAGTTACAGAGCTGCAGGACACAGTCACAGGGCTGGGCACACATACAGGTTAGTTAGAGCTGCAGGACATAGTCACAGGGCTGGGCACACATACAGGGTCAGTTACAGAGCTGCAGGACATAGTCACAGGGCTGGGCACACATACAGGGTCAGTTACAGAGCTGCAGGACATAGTCACAGGGCTGGGCACACATACAGGGTCAGTTACAGAGCTGCAGGACATAGTCACAGGGCTGGGCACACATACAGGGTCAGTTACAGAGCTGCAGGACATAGTCACAGGGCTGGGCACACATACAGGTTAGTTAGAGCTGCAGGACATAGTCACAGGGCTGGGCACACATACAGGTTAGTTAGAGCTGCAGGACATAGTCACAGGGCTGGGCACACATACAGGGTCAGTTACAGAGCTGCAGGACACAGTCACAGGGCTGGGCACACATACAGGGTCAGTTACAGAGCTGCAGGACACAGTCACAGGGCTGGGCACACATACAGGGTCAGTTACAGAGCTGCAGGACATAGTCACAGGGCTGGGCACACATACAGGGTTAGTTACAGAGCTGCAGGACATAGTCACAGGGCTGGGCACATAAAGAGCAAAAGCACTGCCCTAGGGTCACTAAGTACTAAGGTAAGTCACAATAACTGGGTTTATAAAGTGTTATAAGTATGGGCACTGCCTCATGCCAGCTCCTAAGGCTAACACGGATATGATAGACTTGTCTGATGCAACTAATCCGCACAAACATATCAGTGGAGAGGCAGTGACCTATACGGTACCCCCAGCAGGCTCACTTACCGGCAGTGACCTATATGGTACCCCCAGCAGGCTCACTTACCGGCAGTGACCTATACGGTACCCCCAGCAGGCTCACTTACCTATACGGTACCCCCAGCAGGCTCACTTACCTATACGGTACCCCCAGCAGGCTCACTTACCTATACGGTACCCCCAGCAGGCTCACTTACCTATACGGTACCCCCAGCAGGCTCACTTACCTATACGGTACCCCCAGCAGGCTCACTTACCGGCAGTGACCTATACGGTACACCCAGCAGGCTCACTTACCGGCAGTGACCTATACGGTACCCCCAGCAGGCTCACTTACCGGCAGTGACCTATACGGTACACCCAGCAGGCTCACTTACCGGCAGTGACCTATACGGTACCCCCAGCAGGCTCACTTACCGGCAGTGACCTATGCGGTACCCCCAGCAGGCTCACTTACCGGCAGTGACCTATATGGTACCCCCAGCAGGCTCACTTACCGGCAGTGACCTATATGGTACCCCCAGCAGGCTCACTTACCTATACGGTACCCCCAGAAGGCTCACTTACCTATACGGTACCCCCAGCAGGCTCACTTACCTATACAGTACCCCCAGCAGGCTCACTTACCTATACGGTACCCCCAGCAGGCTCACTTACCTATACGGTACCCCCAGCAGGCTCACTTACCGGCAGTGACCTATACGGTACCCCCAGCAGGCTCACTTACCGGCAGTGACCTATACGGTAACCCCCCCCCCAGCAGGCTCACTTACCTATACGGTACCCCCAGCAGGCTAACTTACCTATACGGTACCCCCAGAAGGCTCACTTACCGGCAGTGACCTATACGGTACCCCCAGCAGGCTCACTTACCGGCAGTGACCTATACGGTACCCCCAGCAGGCTCACTTACCGGCAGTGACCTATACGGTACCCCCCAGCAGGCTCACTTACCGGCAGTGACCTATACGGTACCCCCAGCAGGCTCACTTACCGGCAGTGACCTATACGGTACCCCCAGCAGGCTCACTTACCGGCAGTGACCTATACGGTACCCCCAGCAGGCTCACATACCGGCAGTGACCTATACAGTACCCCCAGCAAGCTCACTTACCGGCAGAAACCTATACGGTACCCCCAGCAGGCTCACTTACCGGCAGTGACCTATACGGTACCCCCAGCAGGCTCACTTACCGGCAGTAACCTATACGGTACCCCCAGCAGACTCACTTACCGGCAGTGACCTATACGGTACCCCCAGCAGGCTCACTTACCGGCAGTGACCTATACAGTACCCCCAGCAAGCTCACTTACCGGCAGAAACCTATACGGTACCCCCAGCAGGCTCACTTACCGGCAGTGACCTATACAGTACCCCCAGCAAGCTCACTTACCGGCAGAAACCTATACGGTACCCCCAGCAGGCTCACTTACCGGCAGTGACCTATACGGTACCCCCAGCAGGCTCACTTACCGGCAGTAACCTATACGGTACCCCCAGCAGACTCACTTACCGGCAGTGACCTATACGGTACCCCCAGCAGGCTCACTTACCGGCAGTGACCTATACAGTACCCCCAGCAAGCTCACTTACCGGCAGAAACCTATACGGTACCCCCAGCAGGCTCACTTACCGGCAGTGACCTATACAGTACCCCCAGCAGGCTCACTTACCGGCAGAAACCTAAACGGTTCCCCCAGCAGGCTCACTTACCGGCAGAAACCTATACGGTTCCCCTCACTTACCGGCAGTGACGGATACAAGATAACGATCACAGCCCCAGTCACATACCCATATAAGGAGTTAAGCCCGGATGTGTACGGTTAGTGCATGCATCGGGTGCCGGTACCCCCTATACACCGCATGAGCACTTACCTGCAGTCCGCCTGTAAGTTCCGCACCAGCAGCAGAATAATGAAGCACAGCTGCAGACGCCTGGCTGAGATTATTGAGCGCTCAGCCACCGCCTATGTACAGGGAGGAGCCGGGGGGCGGAGCTGCTTGTGCTGTACTGAGACAGTGATTGTACCCCTATATCTGGTGTATCATCCCTTGTGCCCTTCCCTCTCTGTGCACAAGCTCTACTACTGGGTATTATATCTCTCTGTGACACAAGCTCTAGTACTGGGTATTATATCTCTCTGTGACACAAGCTCTAGTACTGGGTATTATATCTCTCTGTGACACAAGCTCTAGTACTGGGTATTATATCTCTCTGTGACACAAGCTCTACTACTGGGTATTATATCTCTCTGTGCACAAGCTCTAGTACTGGGTATTATATCTCTCTGTGACACAAGTTCTAGTACTGGGTATTATATCTCTCTGTGACACAAGCTATAGTACTGGGTATTGTATCTCTCTGTGACACAAGCTCTAGTACTGGGTATTATATCTCTCTGTGACACAAGCTCTAGTACTGGGTATTATATCTCTCTGTGACACATGCTCTAGTACTGGGTATTATATCTCTCTGTGACACATGCTCTAGTACTGGGTATTATATCTCTGTGACACAAGCTCTAGTACTGGGTATTATATCTCTCTGTGGCACAAGCTCTAGCACTGGGTATTATATCTCTCTGTGACACAAGCTCTACTGCTGGGTACTATATCTCTGTGACACAAGCTCTACTACTGGGTACTATATCTCTGTGACACAAGCTCTAGTACTGGGTATTATATCTCTGTGACACAAGCTCTAGTACTGGGTATTATATCTCTCTGTGACACAAGCTCTAGTACTGGGTATTATATCTCTCTGTGACACAAGCTCTAGTACTGGGTATTATATCTCTCTGTGACACATGCTCTAGTACTGGGTATTATATCTCTCTGTGACACATGCTCTAGTACTGGGTATTATATCTCTGTGACACAAGCTCTAGTACTGGGTATTATATCTCTCTGTGGCACAAGCTCTAGCACTGGGTATTATATCTCTCTGTGACACAAGCTCTACTGCTGGGTACTATATCTCTGTGACACAAGCTCTACTACTGGGTACTATATCTCTGTGACACAAGCTCTAGTACTGGGTATTATATCTCTGTGACACAAGCTCTAGTACTGGGTATTATATCTCTCTGTGACACAAGCTCTAGTACTGGGTATTGTATCTCTCTGTGACACAAGCTCTAGTACTGGGTATTATATCTCTCTGTGACACAATCTCTAGTACTGGGTACTATATCTCTCTGTGGCACAAGCTCTAGTACTGGGTATTATATCTCTCTGTGACACAAGCTTCTAGTACTGGGTATTATATCTCTCTGTGACACAAGCTCTAGTATTGGGTATTATATCTCTCTGTGACACAAGCTCTAGTACTGGGTATTATATCTCTCTGTGACACAAACTCTACTACTGGGTATTATATCTCTCTGTGACACAAGCTCTACTACTGGGTATTATATCTCTCTGTGACACAAGCTCTAGTACTGGGTATTATATCTCTCTGTGACACAAGCTCTAGTACTGGGTATTATATCTCCCTGTGGCACAAGCTCTAGTACTGGGTATTATATCTCTCTGTGACACAAGCTCTAGTACTTGGTATTATATCTCTGTGACACAAGCTCTAGTACTGGGTACTATATCTCTCTGTGGCACAAGCTCTAGTTCTGGGTATTATATCTCTCTGTGGCACAAGCTCTAGTACTGGGTATTATATCACTCTGTGGCACAACCTCTACTACTAGGTATTATATCTCTCTGTGGAACAAGCTCTAGTACTTGGTATTATATCTCTCTGTGACACAAGCTCTAGTACTGGGTATTATATCTCTGTGACACACGCTCTAGTACTGGGTATTATATCTCTCTGTGGCACAAGCTCTAGTACTGGGTATTATATCTCTCTGTGACACAAGCTCTAGTGCTGGGTATTATATCTCTCTGTGCACAAGCTCTACTACTGGGTATTATATCTCTCTGTGACACAAGCTCTAGTACTGGGTATTATATCTCTCTGTGACACAAGCTCTAGTACTGGGTATTATATCTCTGTGACACAAGCTCTACTACTGGGTATTATATCTCTCTGTGACACAAGCTCTAGTACTGGGTATTATATCTCTCTGTGACACAAGCTCTACTACTGGGTATTATATCTCTCTGTGACCCAAGCTCTAGTACTGGGTATTATATCTCTCTGTGGCACAAGCTCTAGTACTGGGTATTATATCTCTCTGTGACACAAGTTCTAGTACTGGGTATTATATCTCTCTGTGACACAAGCTCTACTACTGGGTATTATATCTCTCTGTGACACAAACTCTACTACTGGGTATTATATCTCTCTGTGACACAAGCTCTAGTACTGGGTATTATATCTCTCTGTGACACAAGCTCTAGTACTGGGTATTATATCTCTCTGTGGCACAAGCTCTAGTACTGGGTATTATATCTCTCTGTGACACAAGCTCTACTACTGGGTATTATATCTCTCTATGACACAAGCTCTAGTACTGGGTATTATATCTCTCTGTGACACAAGCTCTACTACTGGGTATTATATCTCTCTGTGACACAAGCTTTAGTACTGGGTATTATATCTCTCTGTGACACAAGCTCTACTACTGGGTATTATATCTCTCTGTGATACAAGCTCTAGTACTGGGTATTATATCTCTCTGTGACACAAGCTCTAGTACTGGGTATTATATCTCTCTGTGACACAAGCTCTAGTATTGGGTATTATATCTCTCTGTGACACAAGCTCTAGTACTGGGTATTATATCTCTCTGTGGCACAATCTCTAGTACTGGGTATTATATCTCTCTGTGACACAAGCTCTAGTAATGGGTATTATATCTCTCTGTGGCACAAGCTCTAGTACTGGGTATTATATCTCTCTGTGACACAAGCTCTAGTATTGGGTATTATATCTCTCTGTGACACAAGCTCTACTACTGGGTATTATATCTCTCTGTGGAACAATCTCTAGTTCTGGGTATTATATCTCTCTGTAGCACAAGCTCTAGTACTGGGCATTATATCTCTCTGTGACACAAGCTCTACTACTGGGTATTATATCTCTTTGTGACACAAGCTCTACTACTGGGTATTATATCTCTCTGTGACACAAGCTCTAGTACTGGGTATTATATCTCTCTGTGGCACAATCTCTAGTACTGGGTATTATATCTCTCTGTGACACAAGCTGTAGTACTGGGTATTATATCTCTCTGTGCACAAGCTCTACTACTGGGTATTATATATCTCTGTGACACAAGCTCTAGTACTGGGTATTATAGCTCTCTGTGACACAATTTCTAGTACTGGGTATTATAGCTCTCTGTGCACAAGCTCTAGTACTGGGTATTATAACTCTCTGTGCACAAGCTTTAGTACTTGGTATTATATCTCTCTGTGACACAAGCTCTAGTACTGGGTATTATAACTCTCTGTGCACAAGCTTTAGTACTTGGTATTATATCTCTCTGTGGCACAAGCTCTACTACTGGGTATTATATCTCTCTGTGACGCAAGCTCTACTACTGGGTATTATATCTCTCTGTGACACAAGCTCTAGTACTGGGTATTATATCTCTCTGTGACACAAGCTCTAGTACTGGGTATTATATCTCTCTGTGACACAAGCTCTACTACTGGGTATTATATCTCTCTGTGACACAAGCTCTAGTACTGGGTATTATATCTCTCTGTGACACAAGCTCTAGTATTGGGTATTATATCTCTCTGTGACACAATCTCTAGTACTGGGTATTATATCTCTCTGTGACACAAGCTCTACTACTGGGTATTATATCTCTCTGTGACACAATCTCTAGTACTGGGTATTATATCTCTCTGTGACACAAGCTCTAGTATTGGGTATTATATCTCTCTGTGGCACAAGCTCTAGTACTGGGTATTATATCTCTCTGTGACACAAGCTTTAGTACTGGGTATTATATATCTCTGTGGCACAAGCTCTAGTACTGGGTATTATATCTCTCTGTGACACAAGCTTTAGTACTGGGTATTATATCTCTCTGTGACACAAGCTTTAGTACTGGGTATTATATCTCTCTGTGACACAAGCTCTAGTATTGGGTATTATATCTCTCTGTGACACAAGCTCTACTACTGGGTATTATATCTCTCTGTGACACAAGCTCTACTACTGGGTACTATATCTCTCTGTGACACAAGCTCTAGTACTGGGTATTATATCTCTCTGTGACACAAGCTCTAGTAATGGGTATTATACTCTTCTGTGACACAATCTCTAGTACTGGGTATTATATCTCTCTGTGACACAAGCTCTAGTACTGGGTATTATATCTCTCTGTGACACAAGCTCTAGTACTGGGTATTATATCTCTCTGTGGCACAAGCTCTAGTACTGGATATTATATCTCTCTGTGACACAAGCTCTAGTACTGGGTATTATATCTCTCTGTGACACAAGCTCTAGTATTGGGTATTATATCTCTCTGTGATACAAGCTCTAGTACTGGGTATTATATCTCTCTGTGACACAAGCTCTACTACTGGGTATTATATCTCTCTGTGACCCAAGCTCTAGTACTGGGTATTATATCTCTCTGTGACACAAGCTCTAGTACTGGGTATTATATCTCTCTGTGGCACAAGCTCTAGTACTGGGTATTATATCTCTCTGTGATACAAGCTCTAGTACTGGGTATTATATCACTCTTTGGCACAAGCTCTAGTACTGGGTATTATATCTCTCTGTGACACAAGCTCTAGTACTGGGTATTGTATCTCTCTGTGACACAAGCTCTAGTACTGGGTATTATATCTCTCTGTGACACAATCTCTAGTACTGGGTACTATATCTCTCTGTGGCACAAGCTCTAGTACTGGGTATTATATCTCTCTGTGACACAAGCTTCTAGTACTGGGTATTATATCTCTCTGTGACACAAGCTCTAGTATTGGGTATTATATCTCTCTGTGACACAAGCTCTAGTACTGGGTATTATATCTCTCTGTGACACAAACTCTACTACTGGGTATTATATCTCTCTGTGACACAAGCTCTACTACTGGGTATTATATCTCTCTGTGACACAAGCTCTAGTACTGGGTATTATATCTCTCTGTGACACAAGCTCTAGTACTGGGTATTATATCTCCCTGTGGCACAAGCTCTAGTACTGGGTATTATATCTCTCTGTGACACAAGCTCTAGTACTTGGTATTATATCTCTGTGACACAAGCTCTAGTACTGGGTACTATATCTCTCTGTGGCACAAGCTCTAGTACTGGGTATTATATCACTCTGTGGCACAACCTCTACTACTAGGTATTATATCTCTCTGTGGAACAAGCTCTAGTACTTGGTATTATATCTCTCTGTGACACAAGCTCTAGTACTGGGTATTATATCTCTGTGACACACGCTCTAGTACTGGGTATTATATCTCTCTGTGGCACAAGCTCTAGTACTGGGTATTATATCTCTCTGTGACACAAGCTCTAGTGCTGGGTATTATATCTCTCTGTGCACAAGCTCTACTACTGGGTATTATATCTCTCTGTGACACAAGCTCTAGTACTGGGTATTATATCTCTCTGTGACACAAGCTCTAGTACTGGGTATTATATCTCTGTGACACAAGCTCTACTACTGGGTATTATATCTCTCTGTGACACAAGCTCTAGTACTGGGTATTATATCTCTCTGTGACACAAGCTCTACTACTGGGTATTATATCTCTCTGTGACCCAAGCTCTAGTACTGAGTATTATATCTCTCTGTGGCACAAGCTCTAGTACTGGGTATTATATCTCTCTGTGACACAAGTTCTAGTACTGGGTATTATATCTCTCTGTGACACAAGCTCTACTACTGGGTATTATATCTCTCTGTGACACAAACTCTACTACTGGGTATTATATCTCTCTGTGACACAAGCTCTAGTACTGGGTATTATATCTCTCTGTGACACAAGCTCTAGTACTGGGTATTATATCTCTCTGTGGCACAAGCTCTAGTACTGGGTATTATATCTCTCTGTGACACAAGCTCTAGTACTGGGTATTATATCTCTCTGTGACACAAGCTCTAGTACTGGGTATTATATCTCTCTGTGGCACAAGCTCTAGTACTGGGTATTATATCTCTCTGTGACACAAGCTCTACTACTGGGTATTATATCTCTCTGTGACACAAGCTCTAGTACTGGGTATTATATCTCTCTGTGACACAAGCTCTACTACTGGGTATTATATCTCTCTGTGACCCAAGCTCTAGTACTGGGTATTATATCTCTCTGTGGCACAAGCTCTAGTACTGGGTATTATATCTCTCTGTGACACAAGTTCTAGTACTGGGTATTATATCTCTCTGTGACACAAGCTCTACTACTGGGTATTATATCTCTCTGTGATACAAGCTCTAGTACTGGGTATTATATCTCTCTGTGACACAAGCTCTAGTACTGGGTATTATATCTCTCTGTGACACAAGCTCTAGTATTGGGTATTATATCTCTCTGTGACACAAGCTCTAGTACTGGGTATTATATCTCTCTGTGGCACAATCTCTAGTACTGGGTATTATATCTCTCTGTGACACAAGCTCTAGTAATGGGTATTATATCTCTCTGTGGCACAAGCTCTAGTACTGGGTATTATATCTCTCTGTGACACAAGCTCTAGTATTGGGTATTATATCTCTCTGTGACACAAGCTCTACTACTGGGTATTATATCTCTCTGTGGAACAATCTCTAGTTCTGGGTATTATATCTCTCTGTAGCACAAGCTCTAGTACTGGGCATTATATCTCTCTGTGACACAAGCTCTACTACTGGGTATTATATCTCTCTGTGACACAAGCTCTACTACTGGGTATTATATCTCTCTGTGACACAAGCTCTAGTACTGGGTATTATATCTCTCTGTGGCACAATCTCTAGTACTGGGTATTATATCTCTCTGTGACACAAGCTGTAGTACTGGGTATTATATCTCTCTGTGCACAAGCTCTACTACTGGGTATTATATATCTCTGTGACACAAGCTCTAGTACTGGGTATTATAGCTCTCTGTGACACAATTTCTAGTACTGGGTATTATAGCTCTCTGTGCACAAGCTCTAGTACTGGGTATTATAACTCTCTGTGCACAAGCTTTAGTACTTGGTATTATATCTCTCTGTGACACAAGCTCTAGTACTGGGTATTATAACTCTCTGTGCACAAGCTTTAGTACTTGGTATTATATCTCTCTGTGGCACAAGCTCTACTACTGGGTATTATATCTCTCTGTGACGCAAGCTCTACTACTGGGTATTATATCTCTCTGTGACACAAGCTCTAGTACTGGGTATTATATCTCTCTGTGACACAAGCTCTAGTACTGGGTATTATATCTCTCTGTGACACAAGCTCTACTACTGGGTATTATATCTCTCTGTGACACAAGCTCTAGTACTGGGTATTATATCTCTCTGTGACACAAGCTCTAGTATTGGGTATTATATCTCTCTGTGACACAATCTCTAGTACTGGGTATTATATCTCTCTGTGACACAAGCTCTAGTACTGGGTATTATATCTCTCTGTGACACAAGCTCTAGTACTGGGTATTATATCTCTCTGTGACACAAGCTCTAGTACTGGGTATTATATCTCTCTGTGACACAAGCTCTAGTACTGGGTATTATATCTCTCTGTGACACAAGCTCTAGTACTGGGTATTATATCTCTCTGTGACACAAGCTCTAGTACTGGGTATTATATCTCTCTGTGACACAAGCTCTACTACTGGGTATTATATCTCTCTGTGGCACAAGCTCTAGTACTGGGTATTCTATCTCTCTGTGACACAAGCTCTAGTACTGGGTATTATATCTCTCTGTGACACAAGCTCTACTACTAGGTATTATATCTCTCTGTGACACAAGCTCTAGTATTGGGTATTATATCTCTCTGTGATACAAGCTCTAGTACTGGGTATTATATCTCTCTGTGACACAAGCTCTAGTACTGGGTATTATATCTCTCTGTGACACAAGCTCTAGTACTGGGTATTATATCTCTCTGTGACACAATCTCTAGTACTGGGTATTATAGCTCTCTGTGACACAAGCTCTAGTATTGGGTATTATATCTCTCTGTGCACAAGCTCTAGTACTGGGTATTATATCTCTCTGTGACACAAGCTCTACTACTGGGTATTATATCTCTCTGTGACACAAGCTCTAGTACTGGGTATTATATCTCTCTGTGACACAATTTCTAGTACTGGGTATTATATCTCTCTGTGACACAAGCTCTACTACTGGGTATTATATCTCTCTGTGACACAAGCTCTAGTACTGGGTATTATATCTCTCTGTGACACAATCTCTAGTACTGGGTATTATATCTCTCTGTGCACAAGCTCTACTACTGGGTATTATATCTCTCTGTGACACAAGCTCTAGTACTGGGTATTATATCTCTCTGTGGCACAAGCTCTAGTACTGGGTATTATATCTCTCTGTGACACAAGCTCTACTACTGGGTATTATATCTCTGTGACACAAGCTCTAGTACTGGGTATTATATCTCTCTGTGACACAAGCTCTAGTACTGGGTATTATATCTCTGTGACACAAGCTCTAGTACTGGGTATTATATCTCTCTGTGACACAAGCTCTAGTACTGGGTATTATATCTCTCTGTGACACAAGCTCTAGTACTGGGTATTATATCTCTCTGTGACACAATCTCTAGTACTGGGTACTATATCTCTCTGTGGCACAAGCTCTAGTACTGGGTATTATATCTCTCTGTGACACAAGTTCTAGTACTGGGTATTATATCTCTCTGTGACACAAGCTCTACTACTGGGTATTATATCTCTCTGTGACACAAGCTCTAGTACTGGGTATTATATCTCTCTGTGACACAATTTCTAGTACTGGGCATTATATCTCTCTGTGACACAAGCTCTAGTACTGGGTATTATATCTCTCTGTGGCACAAGCTCTAGTACTGGGTATTATATCTCTCTGTGGCACAAGCTCTAGTACTGGGTATTATATCTCTCTGTGACACAAGCTCTAGTACTGGGTATTATATATCTCTGTGACACAAGCTCTAGTACTGGGTATTATATCTCTCTGTGACACAAGCTCTACTACTGGGTATTATATCTCTCTGTGGCACAAGCTCTAGTACTGGGTATTATATCTCTCTGTGACACAAGCTCTACTACTGGGTATTATATCTCTCTGTGACACAAGCTCTAGTACTGGGTATTATATCTCTCTGTGACACAAGCTCTACTACTAGGTATTATATCTCTCTGTGATACAAGCTCTAGTACTGGGTATTATATCTCTCTGTGATACAAGCTCTAGTACTGGGTATTATATCTCTCTGTGACACAAGCTCTAGTACTGGGTAATATATCTCTCTGTGACACAAGCTTTAGTACTGGGTATTATATCTCTCTGTGACACAAGCTCTAGTACTGGGTATTCTATCTCTCTGTGACACAAGCTCTACTACTGGGTATTATATCTCTCTGTGACACAATCTCTAGTACTGGGTATTATATCTCTCTGTGACACAAGCTCTACTACTGGGTATTATATCTCTCTGTGCACAAGCTCTAGTACTGGGTATTATATCTCTCTGTGACACAAGTTCTAGTACTGGGTATTATATCTCTCTGTGACACAAGCTCTAGTACTAGGTATTATAGCTCTCTGTGACACAAGCTCTAGTACTGGGTATTATATCTCTCTGTGACACAAGCTCTAGTACTGGGTATTATATCTCTCTGTGACACAAGCTCTAGTACTGGGTATTATATCTCTCTGTGACACAAGCTCTAGTACTGGGTATTATATCTCTCTGTGACACAAGCTCTAGTACTGGGTATTATATCTCTCTGTGACACAATCTCTAGTACTGGGTATTATATCTCTCTTTGCACAAGCTCTACTACTGGGTATTATATCTCTCTTTGCACAAGCTCTACTACTAGGTATTATAGCTCTCTGTGACACAAGCTCTAGTACTGGGTATTATATCTCTCTGTGACACAAGCTCTAGTACTGGGTATTATATCTCTCTGTGGCACAATCTCTAGTACTGGGTATTATATCTCTCTGTGACACAATCTCTAGTACTGGGTATTATATCACTCTGTGGCACAAGCTCTAGTAATGGGTATTATATCTCTCTGTGGCACAAGCTCTAGTACTGGGTATTATATCTCTCTGTGGCACAATCTCTAGTACTGGGTATTATATCTCTCTGTGGCACAATCTCTAGTACTGGGTATTATATCTCTCTGTGACACAAGCTCTACTACTGGGTATTATATCTCTGTGACACAAGCTCTACTACTGGGTACTATATCTCTCTGTGACACAAGCTCTAGTACTGGGTATTATATCTCTCTGTGACACAAGCTCTAGTAATGGGTATTATATCTCTCTGTGACACAATCTCTAGTACTGGGTATTATATCTCTCTGTGACACAAGCTCTAGTACTGGGTATTATATCACTCTGTGGCACAAGCTCTAGTACTGGGTATTATATCTCTCTGTGATACAAGCTCTAGTACTGGGTATTATATCTCTCTGTGGCACAATCTCTACTACTGGGTATTATATCTCTGTGACACAAGCTCTACTACTGGGTATTATATCTCTCTGTGACACAAGCTCTAGTACTGGGTATTATATCTCTCTGTGGCACAAGCTCTAGTACTGGGTATTATATCTCTCTGTGATACAAGCTCTAGTACTGGGTATTATATCTCTCTGTGACACAAGCTCTAGTACTGGGTATTATATCTCTCTGTGACACAAGCTCTAGTACTGGGTACTATATCTCTCTGTGACACAAGCTCTACTACTAGGTATTATATCTCTCTGTGATACAAGCTCTAGTACTGGGTATTATATCTCTCTGTGGCACAATCTCTAGTACTGGGTATTATATCTCTCTGTGACACAAGCTCTAGTACTGGGTATTATATCTCTCTGTGACACAAGCTCTAGTACTGGGTATTATATCTCTCTGTGGCACAATCTCTAGTACTGGGTATTATATCTCTCTGTGACACAATCTCTAGTACTGGGTATTATATCTCTCTGTGACACAAGCTCTAGTACTGGGTATTATATCTCTCTGTGACACAAGCTTTAGTACTGGGTATTATATCTCTCTGTGACACAATCTCTAGTACTGGGTATTATATCTCTCTGTGGCACAAGCTCTAGTACTGGGTATTATATCTCTCTGTGATACAAGCTCTAGTACTGGGTATTATATCACTCTGTGGCACAAGCTCTAGTACTGGGTATTATATCTCTCTGTGATACAAGCTCTAGTACTGGGTATTATATCTCTCTGTGGCACAATCTCTACTACTGGGTATTATATCTCTCTGTGACACAAGCTCTAGTACTGGGTATTATATCTCTCTGTGACACAAGCTCTACTACTGGGTATTATATCTCTCTGTGACACAAGCTCTAGTACTGGGTATTATATCTCTCTGTGACACAAGCTCTACTACTGGGTATTATATCTCTCTGTGACACAATCTCTAGTACTGGGTATTATATCTCTCTGTGACACAATCTCTAGTTCTGGGTATTATATCTCTCTGTGACACAAGCTCTACTACTAGGTATTATATCTCTCTGTGACACAAGCTCTACTACTAGGTATTATATCTCTCTGTGACACAAGCTTTAGTACTGGGTATTATATCTCTCTGTGACACAAGCTCTAGTACTGGGTATTATATCTCTCTGTGGCACAATCTCTACTACTGGGTATTATATCTCTCTGTGACACAAGCTCTACTACTAGGTATTATATCTCTCTGTGACACAAGCTTTAGTACTGGGTATTATATCTCTCTGTGACACAAGTTCTAGTACTGGGTATTATATCTCTCTGTGGCACAATCTCTACTACTGGGTATTATATCTCTCTGTGACACAAGCTCTAGTACTGGGTATTATATCTCTCTGTGACACAAGCTCTAGTACTGGGTATTATATCTCTCTGTGACACAAGCTCTACTACTGGGTATTATATCTCTCTGTGACACAATCTCTAGTACTGGGTATTATATCTCTGTGACACAAGCTCTAGTACTGGGTATTATATCTCTCTGTGATACAAGCTCTAGTACTGGGTATTATATCACTCTGTGGCACAAGCTCTAGTACTGGGTATTATATCTCTCTGTGACACAAGCTCTACTACTGGGTATTATATCTCTCTGTGGCACAATCTCTAGTACTGGGTATTATATCTCTCTGTGGCACAAGCTCTAGTACTGGGTATTATATCTCTCTGTGACACAAGCTCTAGTACTGGGTATTATATCTCTCTGTGACACAAGCTCTACTACTGGGTATTATATCTCTCTGTGATACAAGCTCTAGTACTGGGTATTATATCTCTCTGTGACACAAGCTCTAGTACTGGGTATTATATCTCTCTGTGGCACAAGCTCTAGTACTGGGTATTATATCTCTATGTGACACAAGCTCTACTACTGGGTATTATATCTCTCTGTGACACAAGCTCTAGTACTGGGTATTATATCTCTCTGTGACACAAGCTCTATTACTGGGTATTATATCTCTCTGTGGCACAAGCTCTAGTACTGGGTATTATATCTCTCTGTGACACAAGCTCTAGTACTGGGTATTATATCTCTCTGTGACACAAGCTCTACTACTGGGTATTATATCTCTCTGTGGCACAAGCTCTACTACTGGGTATTATATCTCTCTGTGACACAAGCTCTAGTAATGGGTATTATATCTCTCTGTGACACAAGCTCTAGTACTGGGTATTATATCTCTCTGTGATACAAGCTCTAGTACTGGGTATTATATCTCTCTGTGACACAAGCTCTAGTACTGGGTATTATATCTCTCTGTGACACAAACTCTAGTACTGGGTATTATATCTCTCTGTGACACAAGCTCTAGTACTGGGTATTATATCTCTCTGTGACACAAGCTCTACTACTGGGTATTATATCTCTCTGTGACACAAGCTCTACTACTGGGTACTATATCTCTCTGTGACACAAGCTCTACTACTGGGTATTATATCTCTCTGTGCCACAAGCTCTACTACTGGGTATTATATCTCTCTGTGACACAAGCTCGAGTACTGGGTATTATATCTCTCTGTGACACAAGCTCTACTACTGGGTATTATATCTCTCTGTGACACAAGCTCTAGCACTGGGTATTATATCTCTCTGTGACACAAGCTCTACTACTGGGTATTATATCTCTCTGTGACACAAGCTCTAGTACTGGGTATTAAATCTCTCTGTGACACAAGCTCTAGTACTGGGTATTATATCTCTCTGTGACACAAGCTCTACTACTGGGTATTATATCTCTCTGTGACACAAGCTCTACTACTGGGTACTATATCTCTCTGTGACACAAGCTCTACAACTGGGTATTATATCTCTCTGTGCCACAAGCTCTACTACTGGGTATTATATCTCTCTGTGACACAAGCTCGAGTACTGGGTATTATATCTCTCTGTGACACAAGCTCTAGTACTGTTTATTATATCTCTCTGTGACACAAGCTCTACTACTGGGTATTATATCTCTCTGTGACACAAGCTCTACTACTGGGTATTATATCTCTCTGTGACACAAGCTCTACTACTGGGTATTATATCTCTCTGTGACACAAGCTCTACTACTGGGTATTATATCTCTCTGTGACACAAGCTCTAGCACTGGGTATTGTATCTCTCTGTGGCACAAGCTCTAATACTGGGTATTGTATCTCTCTGTGGCACAAGCTCTAGTACTGGGTATTATATCTCTCTGTGGCACAAGCTTTAGTACTGGGTATTATATCTCTCTCTGGCACAAGCTCTAGTACTGATAATGAATTGCACAATAGTGCCAGTGTATGATTGTAATTACACTCCACAAGACTCTCCCCTAGTTTCACTGATAAGGGAATATGTTCTGAGTATTTTTAAATAAATATTCCTATATATATCTGTACATATTTATATATATAGGTATAGATATATCATTTACAAAAAAAATCATATATATATATAAATATATATTTATGAATAAATATTACATATTATGCTATGTGAAGAACATTGCAATGTGGAACATTTATATTTCATGTCGGGATAGTGCACTTGAGAAAACGTGATTGGATTTTGCACGTGAGTAGGTGTTTGTGCTCTATTGAAGTCTACGGGGGAATACGTTAATGCAGTTGGCTTTTTGCATGTGTCGGGTTAGTGCCCACTGACAAAATGCTTAGTCCTGACAGGGTTAGCGCGATCGGGTTTTGCATGTGAGTAGGGTGTTCCCCCCCCCCCAACTTTTTGTGCTCCTTTAAAGTCTATGGTGGAATTGTGATAATGCAACTTTAGCATTTTGCCAATGTCGGACTAGGGATTGAAAAAATTCTCATTTCAACTTATAAAACAGGCGATATCTGACGTGCACCAAAATCCAAAGTTGAGCTCAGAGCGTGAGCGATAATTAGCACTCCACTCGTAATCTAGCTCCTCACTTGCTGGTAACTAATTTACTAGCCTTCATGGAGCACAACTGACAGGATATTCAGACCGGACTTAGTGACTTCCAGTGCTCGTAGCCAGCAAATCTAGCTTATTTAGATACTCAGAGAAAGGGCTCCTATTTAGAGTGTTGTTAAAGGGATACTACAGACACATTTTTTCTTTCATGATTCAGATAGAGCATGTCATTTTAAGCAACTTTCTAATTTACTCCTATTATCACATTTTCTTCGTTCTTTTGGTATCTTTATTTGAAAAGCAGGAATGAGCCAGCCCATTTTAGGTTCAGCGCCTGGGTAGCACTTAGTGATTGGTGGCTAAATGTAGTGTAAACCAGATGCTGAACCAAAATGGACCAGATCCTAAGCTTAGATTCCTGCTTTTTCAAATAAAAATAGCAAGAGAAGGAAGAACAAATTCTAATAGGAGTAAATTAGAAAGTTGCTTAAAATTGATGCACTATCTGAATCATGAAAGAAATTATGTGGGTTTAGTATCCCTTTAAGAGGCATTGTCTGTGCTTTTGTTCATGTATGAGAGTAATCCTGCTCCTAAACACTTGTGCTGAAGCCTGTGCAGATGTGATGCCCATATTTGTACAGCCTGCCTCACAGCAGCTACATACTGCCTAGGCTGCATGCCAACTGATCTACAGTCATTAGACTTTTTCACAGGGTCTGTAAAAGTTCTATTGGTGAGTTTTTTGGCTGTTGGGAAATTTGTGTTTTCTTTGTCTAACTAAAGGTTCTCATTGTAGATCCATTCGGTGCCTTTGTTAACTAACAAGGCTATACTAGTTGCAAGAAATGTGACACTGTCATTGCTTCATCACCTTTTATTTATCATTGTGTATCAGATTATATAGCAGTGTGTATCAGATTATATAGCAGTGTGTATCAGATTATATATCAGTGTGCATCGGATTATATATCAGTGTGTATCAGATTATATATCAGTTTGTGTCAGATAATATATCAGTGTGTATCAGATTATATATCAGTTTGTGTCAGATTATATATCAGTGTGCATCAGATTATATATCAGTGTGTATCAGATTATATATCAATGTGTATCAGATTATATATCAGTGTGTATCAGATTATATATCAGTGTGTATCAGATTATATAGCAGTGTGTATCAGATTATATATCAGTGTGTATCAGATTATATATCAGTGTGCATCAGATTATATATCAGTGTGTATCAGATTATATATCAGTTTGTGTCAGATTATATATCAGTGTGTATCAGATTATATATCAGTGTGCATTAGATTATATATCAGTGTGCATCAGATTATATAGCAGTGTGCATCAGATTATATAGCAGTGTGCATCAGATTATATAGCAGTGTGCATCAGATTACAGTGTATATAATACAGTTATAGAGAGAATACAGTGTATATAATACAGTCATAGGGAGAATACAGTGTATATAATTCAGTTATAGAGAGAATACAATGTATATAATGCAGTTATAGAGAGAATACAGTGTATATAATGCAGTTATAGAGAGAATACAGTGTATATAATGTATTTATAGAGAGAATACACTGTATATAATACAGTCATAGGGAGAATACAGTGTATATAATGCAGTTATAGAGAGAATACACTGTATATAATGCCGTTATATAGAGAATACAGTGTATATAATGCAGTTATAGAGAGAATACAGTGTATATAATGTATTTATAGAGAGAATACACTGTATATAATACAGTCATAGGGAGAATACAGTGTATATAATGCAGTTATAGAGAGAATACAATGTATATAATGCAGTTATAGAGAGAATACAATGTATATAATGCAGTTATAGAGAGAATACAGTGTATATAATGCAGTTATAGAGAGAATACAATGTATATAATGTATTTATAGAGAGAATACAGTGTATATAATGCATTTATAGAGAGAATACAGTGTATATAATGCATTTATAGAGAGAATACAGTGTATATAATGCAGTTATAGAGAGAATACAGTGTATATAATGCAGTTATAGAGAGAATACAGTGTATATAATGCATTTATAGAGAGAATACAGTGTATATAATGCAGTTATAGAGAGAATACAATGTATATAATGCAGTTATAGAGAGAATACAGTGTATATAATACAGTTATAGAGAGAATACACTGTATATAATGCAGTTATAGAGAGAATACAATGTATATAATGCAGTTATAGAGAGAATACAGTGTATATAATGCAGTTATAGAGAGAATACAATGTATATAATGTATTTATAGAGAGAATACACTGTATATAATGCAGTTATAGAGAGAATACAGTGTATATAATGCATTTATAGAGAGAATACAGTGTATATAATGCAGTTATAGAGAGAATACAATGTATATAATGCAGTTATAGAGAGAATACAGTGTATATAATGCAGCTATAGAGAGAATACAATGTATATAATGCAGTTATAGAGAGAATACAGTGTATATAATGCAGTTATAGAGATAATACAGTGTATATAACTTAGTTATAGAGAGAATACACTGTATATAATGCAGTTATAGAGAGAATACAGTGTATATAACTTAGTTATAGAGAGAATACAGTGTATATAACTTAGTTATAGAGAGAATACAGTGTATATAATACAGTTATAGAGAGCATACAATGTATATAATGCAGTTATAGAGAGAATACAGTGTATATAATACAGTTATAGAGAGAATACAATGTATATAATGCAGTTATAGAGAGAATACAGTGTATATAATGTATTTATAGAGAGAATACACTGTATATAATACAGTTATAGAGAGAATACAATGTATATAATGTATTTATAGAGAGAATACAGTGTATATAATGCAGTTATAGAGAGAATACAATGTATATAATGCAGTTATAGAGAGCATACAATGTATATAATACAGTTATAGAGAGCATACAATGTATATAATGTATTTATAGAGAGAATACACTGTATATAATGCAGTTATAGAGAGAATACAGTGTATATAATGCATTTATAGAGAGAATACAGTGTATATAATGCAGTTATAGAGAGAATACAGTGTATATAATGTATTTATAGAGAGAATACAGTGTATATAATGCAGTTATAGAGAGAATACAGTGTATATAATGTATTTATAGAGAGCATACAATGTATATAATGTATTTATACAGAGCATACAATGTATATAATGTATTTATAGAGAGCATACAGTGTATATAATGTATTTATAGAGAGAATACAGTGTATATAATGTATTTATAGAGAGCATACAGTGTATATAATGTATTTATAGAGAGCATACAATGTATATAATGCAGTAATAGAGAGAATACAATGTATATAATGTATTTATAGAGAGCATACAATGTATATAATGTATTTATAGAGAGAATACAATGCATATGATGTATTTATAGAGAGCATACAATGTATATAATGTATTTATAGAGAGAATACAGTGTATATAATGTATTTATAGAGAGAATACACTGTATATAATGTATTTATAGAGAGAATACACTGTATATAATGTATTTATAGAGAGAATACAGTGTATATAATGTATTTATAGAGAGCATACAATGTATATAATGTATTTATAGAGAGAATACAGTGTATATAATGTATTTATAGAGAGCATACAGTGTATATAATGTATTTATAGAGAGCATACAGTGCATATAATGTATTTATAGAGAGAATACAATGTATATAATGCAGTTATAGAGAGAATACAGTGTATATAATGCAGTTATAGAGAGAATACAATGTATATAATGTATTTATAGAGAGCATACAATGTATATAATGCAGTTATAGAGAGAATACAATGTATATAATGTATTTATAGAGAGAATACAATGCATATAATGTATTTATAGAGAGAATACAGTGTATATAATGCAGTTATAGAGAGCATACAATGCATATAATACAGTTATAGAGAGCATACAATGTATATAATGTATTTATAGAGAGAATACAATGTATATAATGTATTTATAGAGAGAATACAGTGTATATAATGTATTTATAGAGAGAATACAATGTATATAATGTATTTATAGAGAGAATACAGTGTATATAATGTATTTATAGAGAGAATACAATGTATATAATGTATTTATAGAGAGAATACACTGTATATAATGTATTTATAGAGAGAATACAATGCATATAATGTATTTATAGAGAGAATACAGTGTATATAATGCAGTTATAGAGAGAATACAATGTATATAATGTATTTATAGAGAGAATACAATGCATATAATGTATTTATAGAGAGAATACAATGCATATAATGTATTTATAGAGAGAATACAATGTATATAATACAGTTATAGAGAGAATACAATGTATATAATGCAGTTATAGAGAGAATACAATGTATATAATGTATTTATAGAGATAATACAATGTATATAATGCAGTTATAGAGAGCATACAGTGTATATAATGTATTTATAGAGAGCATACAGTGTATATAATACAGTTATAGAGAGCATACAATGTATATAATGCAGTTATAGAGAGAATACACTGTATATAATGCAGTTATAGAGAGAATACACTGTATATAATGCAGTTATAGAGAGCATACAATGTATATAATGTATTTATAGAGAGCATACAATGTATATAATGTATTTATAGAGAGAATACAATGTATATAATGCAGTTATAGAGAGAATACAGTGTATATAATGCAGTTATAGAGATAATACAGTGTATATAATGCAGTTATAGAGAGAATACAGTGTATATAATGTATTTATAGAGAGCATACAATGTATATAATGTATTTATAGAGAGAATACAATGTATATAATGCAGTTATAGAGAGAATACAGTGTATATAATGCAGTTATAGAGATAATACAGTGTATATAATGCAGTTATAGAGAGAATACAGTGTATATAATGTATTTATAGAGAGAATACAATGTATATAATGTAGTTATAGAGAGAATACAATGTATATAATGCAGTTATAGAGAGAATACAATGTATATAATACAGTTATAGAGAGAATACACTGTATATAATGCAGTTATAGAGAGCATACAATGTATATAATGTATTTATAGAGAGCATACAATGTATATAATGTATTTATAGAGAGAATACAATGTATATAATGCAGTTATAGAGAGAATACAGTGTATATAATGCAGTTATAGAGATAATACAGTGTATATAATGCAGTTATAGAGAGAATACAGTGTATATAATGTATTTATAGAGAGCATACAATGTATATAATGCAGTTATAGAGAGAATACACTGTATATAATACAGTTATAGAGATAATACATTGTATATAATGCAGTTATAGAGAGAATACAATGTATATAATGTATTTATAGAGAGTATACAATGCATATAATGTATTTATAGAGAGAATACAATGCATATAATGTATTTATAGAGAGCATACAATGTATATAATGTATTTATAGAGAGAATACAATGTATATAATGCAGTTATAGAGAGAATACAGTGTATATAATGCAGTTATAGAGATAATACAGTGTATATAATGCAGTTATAGAGAGAATACAGTGTATATAATGTATTTATAGAGAGAATACAATGTATATAATGTATTTATAGAGAGAATACACTGTATATAATGTATTTATAGAGAGAATACAATGCATATAATGTATTTATAGAGAGAATACAGTGTATATAATGCAGTTATAGAGAGAATACAATGTATATAATGTATTTATAGAGAGAATACAATGCATATAATGTATTTATAGAGAGAATACAATGCATATAATGTATTTATAGAGAGAATACAATGTATATAATACAGTTATAGAGAGAATACAATGTATATAATGCAGTTATAGAGAGAATACAATGTATATAATGTATTTATAGAGATAATACAATGTATATAATGCAGTTATAGAGAGCATACAGTGTATATAATGTATTTATAGAGAGCATACAGTGTATATAATACAGTTATAGAGAGCATACAATGTATATAATGCAGTTATAGAGAGAATACACTGTATATAATGCAGTTATAGAGAGAATACACTGTATATAATGCAGTTATAGAGAGCATACAATGTATATAATGTATTTATAGAGAGCATACAATGTATATAATGTATTTATAGAGAGAATACAATGTATATAATGCAGTTATAGAGAGAATACAGTGTATATAATGCAGTTATAGAGATAATACAGTGTATATAATGCAGTTATAGAGAGAATACAGTGTATATAATGTATTTATAGAGAGCATACAATGTATATAATGTATTTATAGAGAGAATACAATGTATATAATGCAGTTATAGAGAGAATACAGTGTATATAATGCAGTTATAGAGATAATACAGTGTATATAATGCAGTTATAGAGAGAATACAGTGTATATAATGTATTTATAGAGAGAATACAATGTATATAATGCAGTTATAGAGAGAATACAGTGTATATAATGCAGTTATAGAGATAATACAATGTATATAATACAGTTATAGAGAGAATACACTGTATATAATGCAGTTATAGAGAGCATACAATGTATATAATGTATTTATAGAGAGCATACAATGTATATAATGTATTTATAGAGAGAATACAATGTATATAATGCAGTTATAGAGAGAATACAGTGTATATAATGCAGTTATAGAGATAATACAGTGTATATAATGCAGTTATAGAGAGAATACAGTGTATATAATGTATTTATAGAGAGCATACAATGTATATAATGCAGTTATAGAGAGAATACACTGTATATAATACAGTTATAGAGATAATACATTGTATATAATGCAGTTATAGAGAGAATACAATGTATATAATGTATTTATAGAGAGTATACAATGCATATAATGTATTTATAGAGAGAATACAATGCATATAATGTATTTATAGAGAGCATACAATGTATATAATGTATTTATAGAGAGAATACAATGTATATAATGCAGTTATAGAGAGAATACAGTGTATATAATGCAGTTATAGAGATAATACAGTGTATATAATGCAGTTATAGAGAGAATACAGTGTATATAATGTATTTATAGAGAGAATACAATGTATATAATGTATTTATAGAGAGAATACAATATGTATAATGTATTTATAGAGAGAATACAGTGTATATAATGTATTTATAGAGAGAATACACTGTATATAATGCAGTTATAGAGATAATACAGTGTATATAATGCAGTTATAGAGAGAATACAGTGTATATAATGTATTTATAGAGAGCATACAATGTATATAATGCAGTTATAGAGAGAATACACTGAGATAATACATTGTATATAATGCAGTTATAGAGAGAATACAATGTATATAATGTATTTATAGAGAGTATACAATGCATATAATGTATTTATAGAGAGAATACAATGCATATAATGTATTTATAGAGAGCATACAATGTATATAATGTATTTATAGAGAGAATACAGTGTATATAATGCAGTTATAGAGAGCATACAATGCATATAATACAGTTATAGAGAGCATACAATGTATATAATGTATTTATAGAGAGAATACAATGTATATAATGTATTTATAGAGAGAATACAGTGTATATAATGTATTTATAGAGAGAATAAAATGTATATAATGTATTTATAGAGAGAATACAGTGTATATAATGTATTTATAGAGAGAATACAATGTATATAATGTATTTATAGAGAGAATACACTGTATATAATGTATTTATAGAGAGAATACAATGCATATAATGTATTTATAGAGAGAATACAGTGTATATAATGCAGTTATAGAGAGAATACAATGTATATAATGTATTTATAGAGAGAATACAATGCATATAATGTATTTATAGAGAGAATACAATGCATATAATGTATTTATAGAGAGAATACAATGTATATAATACAGTTATAGAGAGAATACAATGTATATAATGCAGTTATAGAGAGAATACAATGTATATAATGTATTTATAGAGATAATACAATGTATATAATGCAGTTATAGAGAGCATACAGTGTATATAATGTATTTATAGAGAGCATACAGTGTATATAATACAGTTATAGAGAGCATACAATGTATATAATGCAGTTATAGAGAGAATACACTGTATATAATGCAGTTATAGAGAGAATACACTGTATATAATGCAGTTATAGAGAGCATACAATGTATATAATGTATTTATAGAGAGCATACAATGTATATAATGTATTTATAGAGAGAATACAATGTATATAATGCAGTTATAGAGAGAATACAGTGTATATAATGCAGTTATAGAGATAATACAGTGTATATAATGCAGTTATAGAGAGAATACAGTGTATATAATGTATTTATAGAGAGCATACAATGTATATAATGTATTTATAGAGAGAATACAATGTATATAATGCAGTTATAGAGAGAATACAGTGTATATAATGCAGTTATAGAGATAATACAGTGTATATAATGCAGTTATAGAGAGAATACAGTGTATATAATGTATTTATAGAGAGAATACAATGTATATAATGCAGTTATAGAGAGAATACAGTGTATATAATGCAGTTATAGAGATAATACAATGTAT
Source organism: Bombina bombina (assembly GCF_027579735.1). Classification (NCBI taxonomy): domain Eukaryota; kingdom Metazoa; phylum Chordata; class Amphibia; order Anura; family Bombinatoridae; genus Bombina; species Bombina bombina. The sequence continues at coordinate 6,579,609 of NC_069510.1, read as the reverse complement.
ATAATACAGTTATAGAGAGAATACACTGTATATAATGCAGTTATAGAGAGCATACAATGTATATAATGTATTTATAGAGAGCATACAATGTATATAATGTATTTATAGAGAGAATACAATGTATATAATGCAGTTATAGAGAGAATACAGTGTATATAATGCAGTTATAGAGATAATACAGTGTATATAATGCAGTTATAGAGAGAATACAGTGTATATAATGTATTTATAGAGAGCATACAATGTATATAATGCAGTTATAGAGAGAATACACTGTATATAATACAGTTATAGAGATAATACATTGTATATAATGCAGTTATAGAGAGAATACAATGTATATAATGTATTTATAGAGAGTATACAATGCATATAATGTATTTATAGAGAGAATACAATGCATATAATGTATTTATAGAGAGCATACAATGTATATAATGTATTTATAGAGAGAATACAATGTATATAATGCAGTTATAGAGAGAATACAGTGTATATAATGCAGTTATAGAGATAATACAGTGTATATAATGCAGTTATAGAGAGAATACAGTGTATATAATGTATTTATAGAGAGAATACAATGTATATAATGTATTTATAGAGAGAATACAATATATATAATGTATTTATAGAGAGAATACAGTGTATATAATGTATTTATAGAGAGAATACACTGTATATAATGCAGTTATAGAGATAATACAGTGTATATAATGCAGTTATAGAGAGAATACAGTGTATATAATGTATTTATAGAGAGCATACAATGTATATAATGCAGTTATAGAGAGAATACACTGTATATAATACAGTTATAGAGATAATACATTGTATATAATGCAGTTATAGAGAGAATACAATGTATATAATGTATTTATAGAGAGTATACAATGCATATAATGTATTTATAGAGAGAATACAATGCATATAATGTATTTATAGAGAGCATACAATGTATATAATGTATTTATAGAGAGAATACAATGTATATAATGCAGTTATAGAGAGAATACAGTGTATATAATGCAGTTATAGAGATAATACAGTGTATATAATGCAGTTATAGAGAGAATACAGTGTATATAATGTATTTATAGAGAGAATACAATGTATATAATGCAGTTATAGAGAGAATACAGTGTATATAATGCAGTTATAGAGATAATACAATGTATATAATACAGTTATAGAGAGAATACACTGTATATAATGCAGTTATAGAGAGCATACAATGTATATAATGTATTTATAGAGAGCATACAATGTATATAATGTATTTATAGAGAGAATACAATGTATATAATGCAGTTATAGAGAGAATACAGTGTATATAATGCAGTTATAGAGATAATACAGTGTATATAATGCAGTTATAGAGAGAATACAGTGTATATAATGTATTTATAGAGAGCATACAATGTATATAATGCAGTTATAGAGAGAATACACTGTATATAATACAGTTATAGAGATAATACATTGTATATAATGCAGTTATAGAGAGAATACAATGTATATAATGTATTTATAGAGAGTATACAATGCATATAATGTATTTATAGAGAGAATACAATGCATATAATGTATTTATAGAGAGCATACAATGTATATAATGTATTTATAGAGAGAATACAGTGTATATAATGTATTTATAGAGAGCATACAGTGTATATAATGTATTTATAGAGAGCATACAATGTATATAATGTATTTATAGAGAGAATACACTGTATATAATGTATTTATAAAGAGAATACAGTGTATATAATGTATTTATAGAGAGCATACAGTGTATATAATGTATTTATAGAGAGCATACAATGTATATAATGTATTTATAGAGAGAATACACTGTATATAATGTATTTATAGAGAGAATACAATGTATATAATGTATTTATAGAGAGAATACAATGTATATAATGTATTTATAGAGAGAATACAGTGTATATAATGTATTTATAGAGAGAATACAGTGCATATAATGTATTTATAGAGAGCATACAATGTATATAATGTATTTATAGAGAGAATACAGTGTATATAATACAGTTATAGAGAGCATACAGTGTATATAATGTATTTATAGAGAGCATACAGTGTATATAATGCAGTTATAGAGAGAATACAATGTGTATATAATGTATTTATAGAGAGAATACAGTGTATATAATGTATTTATAGAGAGAATACAGTGTATATAATGCAGCTATAGAGAGAATACAGTGTATATAATGCAGTTATAGAGATAATACAATGTATATAATGCAGTTATAGAGAGAATACAGTGTATATAATACAGTTATAGAGAGCATACAGTGTATATAATGTATTTATAGAGAGCATACAATGTATATAATGCAGTTATAGAGAGAATACAATGTATATAATGCAGTTATAGAGAGAATACAGTGTATATAATGTATTTATAGAGAGCATACAATGTATATAATGTATTTATAGAGATAATACAATGTATATAATACAGTTATAGAGAGAATACAATGTATATAATACAGTTATAGAGAGAATACAATGTATATAATGCAGTTATAGAGAGCATACAATGTATATAATGCAGTTATAGAGAGAATACAATGTATATAATGTATTTATAGAGAGAATACAGTGTATATAATGTATTTATAGAGAGAATACAGTGTATATAATGTATTTATAGAGAGAATACAGTGTATATAATGTATTTATAGAGAGCATACAATGTATATAATGTATTTATAGAGATAATACAATGTATATAATACAGTTATAGAGAGAATACAATGTATATAATGCAGTTATAGAGAGCATACAATGTATATAATGCAGTTATAGAGAGAATACACTGTATATAATGCAGTTATAGAGAGCATACAATGCATATAATGTATTTATAGAGAGCATACAATGCATATAATGTATTTATAGAGAGCATACAATGTATATAATGTATTTATAGAGATAATACAATATATATAATGTATTTATAGAGAGAATACAGTGTATATAATGTATTTATAGAGATAATACAATGTATATAATACAGTTATAGAGAGAATACAATGTATATAATGCAGTTATAGAGAGCATACAATGTATATAATGCAGTTATAGAGAGAATACAATGTATATAATGTATTTATAGAGAGAATACAGTGTATATAATGCAGTTATAGAGAGCATACAATGCATATAATGTATTTATAGAGAGCATACAATGCATATAATGTATTTATAGAGAGCATACAATGTATATAATGTATTTATAGAGAGAATACAATATATATAATGTATTTATAGAGAGAATACAGTGTATATAATGTATTTATAGAGAGAATACACTGTATATAATGCAGTTATAGAGAGAATACAGTGTATATAATGTAGTTATAGAGATAATACAATGTATATAATGCAGTTATAGAGAGAATACAATGTATATAATACAGTTATAGAGAGAATACAGTATATATAATGCAGTTATATAGAGAATACAATGTATATAATGCAGTTATAGAGAGAATACACTGTATATAATGCAGTTATAGAGAGCATACAATGTATATAATGCAGTTATAGAGAGAATACACTGTATATAATGCAGTTATAGAGAGAATACACTGTATATAATGCAGTTATAGAGAGAATACAATGTATATAATGCAGTTATAGAGAGAATACAATATATATAATGCAGTTATAGAGAGAATACACTGTATATAATACAGTTATAGAGATAATAAAGTGTATATAATGTAGTTATAGAGAGAATACACTGTATATAATACAGTTATAGAGAGCATACAATGTATATAATGCAGTTATAGAGAGAATACAATGTATATAATGCAGTTATAGAGAGAATACAATGTATATAATGCCGTTATAGAGAGAATACACTGTATATAATGTATTTATAGAGAGCATACAATGTATATATTGTATTTATAGAGAGCATACAATGTATATAATGCAGTTATAGAGAGAATACAGTGTATATAATGCAGTTATAGAGAGAATACACTGTATATAATGTATTTATAGAGAGCATACAATGTATATATTGTATTTATAGAGAGCATACAATGTATATAATGCAGTTATAGAGAGAATACAATGTATATAATGCAGTTATAGAGATAATACAATGTATATAATGCAGTTATAGAGAGAATACAATGTATATAATGCATTTATAGAGAGAATACACTGGGGCCTAGTTATCAAGCCGTCAACCTCAAATACGCTGGAATTCCACAGCGTATTTGTGGCGAGGCTGATTCGCCGTAGTTATCAAAGGCTCGAGACCGGCAAAAGTAGAATTTTGTGACGTAAACTTCGATCCGCCGGACTCAGTCCGACACAGATCGATTCTTACGTCACTCCAGATGTTCCTGTCAGTATATTTATGAAAATCTTAGCAGTGCTATCCAAATAATATATATAAGTTTATGGCAGGGTTATAAACACAATACAAAGAAATAGAAACCCTTATCAACCATGCACCTACTAGACCATACAATTAATATAAATATCTGAATTCTTTTATTTAGTTAATATCCATAAACATATTGAAGTATATTTGCAATAAAAGGAAATGAAACAAAATTTATATGCGTTAAAGCCAACTCTTAAGATATGCTATCCTTCTTACAAAACCCAGAAAGATATACCTTCACAATTCAGCCTTTTATTTATTTAACACAATGGGACTAAAAACCTTTAACATCCAAGCAATACAATTCTAAACAGTGTTTATAAAACAATAGAATAATATATATATTCTGCTATTTAACTGCAATTTATCCTAATACAAAATTAACTGACAATATCAGAACTTGCATAGATGAGTTACTTGGTCAATCAGATACAGATTTAAACAATATATATATATATATATATATATATATATATATATATATATATATATATATATATATATATATATATATATATATATATATATATAGGCTGTGAAATGCTAACTAAACACACTGTTTCTTTAAATCTATTAAATACAAATTGACTATGCATATAACTTATCTTATAATAAAACTTTTATATACATCACCAAATAACAGCAATCCAGTTCCCAGTTTTTGCAACGGATCCAATTTCACACCTCATATAAAATAAGTGTAATTGCAATGGAATAGGAGAAATATGGCCCACTTTGTTTTTGTAGTTTGACTGTGTCCCACGCAAAACAGTTTTCAGTCAGTTCAAAAACTCTCTAGACCAGTGTCCCTCCTTCCTTCTTTATACAACTTATTATTGTAATCATTGGTGTGAAATATGGGTGGCCCTTCGAAACCTTGTCCCTCTATTGGATAACTGGATATTCCATTTCCAACAGCCAAAAATCTTTCTGGCTGTAGTTCTCTCGTGGCAACACCGGGTGGCAGCATTATAATTAGACAGTACAAATAAATGCAGCATGACAAAGAAATACAGTTATACATTAAAACATCTTTCTTTAAAATGTATAATAACTGCCATAATGTCTTGCACCAGTCTTTCCCAATATCAATTATAGGTGAAGCGGCATCAGATTAATTTCCTGATCGTTTTGATATGAGACATCACATATATCTAACATTATATTAAAATAATTTAACACTGTTAATTATTAGCTTAAAATGCATTATAATTGTATCAGTATTCTGGCATTTCTTTGCAAATAACAGCTTATTTTTATATCTCCAGATTAGTAGTATTTAAAACTCCTGATATACTGCATTCACCCAGATGTAGCATGTAATATTTCTGTGTATTTCTTCCTGAATACATAAATCCCGTCTATGTAGATCTGAAACAAAAACAAATGTCAATGATCACTTCTCTTCAGGTCCACAAACATCTATTCACGTTCTCAAACACACAGAGGCTAAGTAAGATCTTTTGTGTTTTCAAAACATATATATCATTTCTATGTATATCTGAATTTATTTCCTATATAAATATCCCCTGCAGCAATCATCCACCTAATACAATGTGCTTAATTTTAATATATATATATATCATGAATCATTCCAAACATACATGGAAAACTGGCATTGTTCCCCTTGCAAAATGTATTTAATTTTATTTGTGTCACCTTCCCCCATGAGGGGGTTTTGCAGTACTTCTTCAAATAGAGATTCAGTGAGATAGAACTGTTGTATCACACGTGTCAAATTCCAAAGGGGTCCTTGAACACATTCTTTTCTCACCTCCCCAAATGTTCTGAAGTTATAAAAATCTGCATATATAGTAAAATGAATAGGGTCACTGAGCTATTTCCTTTAGAAAAGAAATGTTTGTGTGTTTTACACTACAGGGGTCATGCTTCAAAAAGGCTCTACTGATCGTCAATCCTGATAGACGTGTATTAGAAGCTGTGTTCAACAAACTCATGTTCAATTAATCCTGAGGTCTCATCTAACATATACAGTGTATAAAATATACATATATATATATATATATATATATATATGTACACATATGTAATATTCATCATAATATTCATATACTCTGACATAAATCCCCCTTCCAACTTCAAATAGATGTAGGACACATGTATTTAAATTGGCTTAAAGTCAGTGGTAATTGATGAGGATCAACCGTATACCTCATAGACAGTCTCTTATGAAGAAAGTTTGTTATTTTGAGCTTTCATGTTTATCAGTTAGGCATCTTTAAATTACAGTATGTCTTTAGTGCATTTGGGGATATGACACTTCATTCTCCCTCTATGACTTGTAGTTGGGATCTGGGATGACATGCCCGCAATTGATTGATATGTACCCATTTATCTATGAAACCTTCATTTTTGGGGATCCGTATTTTATAGGCCACTGGAGATATTTTGTCAGTAATGACAAAAGGACCTTTCCATGAGGGAAGAAATTTCTTCTCCCTAACCTGACCTCTTCCAAAGTTATAAAGATAAACTTTATCATTTATTTCATATTCCTTTTTGGATGTTTTGAGATCATAATAGGTTTTCGTGGCAGTTGCGGCTCTTTCTAAATTCCTTTGAGCAAATGCAAAGGCATATTGCAGATGCTTTCTTAGGTTTTCCACATATTGATGTGCATTGGCAGCATTTATCAAGTTTTGGTCCGATGTACGGTACAGCAGATGCTGAGGTAGAACCATTCTTCTACCAGTCATCAGCTCAAAAGGTGACATCTTGGTAGCACTACTTGGAGTTGCTCTTAATGCCATTAAGACTAGAGGTAGTTTTACATCCCAGTCTTTACCTGTTTCACTCACAAACTTTTTGAGGATTTTAACAATAGACTGGTTGTAACGCTCTACACCACCACTTGAGGCAGCTCTATAAGCAATATGGAGCTTTCTTTTAACCCCTAGTATTTTCCACATTTTGGTCATCACTTCGCTAGTGAAGTGGGTCCCCCGATCTGATTCGATTCTTTGGGGCAAACCAAATCTGGAAAATACATGGTTGATGAGCAATGCTGCACATGTTTCAGCACTATTGTTAGGTGCACTAATGCACTCTACCCATTTAGTGAACAGGCATGTCACTGTTAACATGTACTTGTTACCTCTTGATGACCTTGTTACCGGACCAATAAAATCAATTTGTATATCTGACCATGGCATTACCATCCCCCTTTTTTGCAATGGCGCTCTATGCGTTGGTGCAGTGGGTTGGAACTGTGGGCAGATTAAACACCCTTGACAGTAGGTTTGAACATCTTTCAACATGTGTGGCCAAAAAGCATAATCACGCAATATTTCATACGTGAGTTTGGCACCGCGATGACCAGATGTGGGAGCATCATGGGCATGTTGAAGCATTAGACCTCGGAACTTGGTGGGTACTACCCACTGCTGGATGCCAGTTTTGGAGGTTCTAATTAACAAACCATCCTGTAATTTGAATTGTGATTTAGATTTTATTAAGATTCTCAGATCTTCTTTGCCAATACAATCATCTTTTGAGATGGGGTTGCTTTCAGGATCTCTATGTGTTTATAGAAGATGCCTACAATGGGGTCTTCTTTTTGACTAGTGATCAGGTCCTCACTAGGAGAATCCTGACTCCATTGTACCAAGTTAGGCTCACTCTGTTGTTTTGCCTGGTTTCTGGTAATGGCTTCTACCTGAATTGCACCCATTAAATGGTCAATATTAAGGAGTTCTCCAGTTATGGCTCCTTGTTTGGCTAATGAATCCGCAAGGTCATTGCCTTCCTTATCAGGACCTAAAACTCTGGAATGACCCTTGGTCTTTTTCCAGTGTATGGTTAAATCATTGGATACTACCAGATTATCAATCTCGCAGAACAATTTGCCATGCTTGACTGGTTTGTTATTGCTTTTCTGCATGCCATTTCTTTTCCAAGTTGGCAGGTATTCAACAAAACTGTCACACACATAATTTGAGTCAGTTATGATCACAAATTCATGAATACCATGTTCAATAGCCATTTCAATGGTTTTGAAAACAGCAGTTAGTTCTGCAACTTGACTGGATCTTGGTCCAATGTTGAAACCTACAGATATATTTGAGAATCCATTTGCCCCAGTTATACCAATGCCAGCGACTAATCTGCGCTCATTATCAATAGTGGCATGGTAAGAACAACCATCAACATATACCCAAGGTAATGTTTGACAATGGTCCTCATTGTACATTTTATATGGGGAAAGCAATTGTTCTTCCAGAAAATCATCTTCTGATAATTCTTCCCCAGGATCTCTAGCAGTACAGTCGTGGAGCTCAGCAAGCCCTTGTGCGACTGGATTCTTTTTATTCTGCTTGTAGCGAATTTCTAAGGGCCAGCCTTGTAAGGAAAGAGTCCACGCTGTTATGCGGCTATTAGACAAACTCCCATCTCTTATTCTCTCACTTTGCAAATATAGCAAAGGCTGGTGGGCCATTTCTACAATAATTTTCTCGCCCTGTATATAGCTGCGGAAATTTTGTAGAGCCCATACAGTAGATAAGAGGGCTTTTTCGCAATCGCTAAATTTTATTTCTACTGGGGATAGATTTTTGCTCGCATAAGCAATGGCTTTGTTCAAATTATCATGCTTTTGGTATAAAACAGCACTCATGCTTATATCTGTGTAACCTGTCTCTAAGAAGAAAGGTTTGCCACCTTCAGGGTATGCTAAGCAAGGTGCTTGAGTGAGTTTTCTCTTCAGCTCTCTGATGGCTGTCTCTTGAGACTCACTCCAGTGCCATTTCACATCCTTCTTTAGAAGAAGTAGTAGTGGTTTAGCTAATTCCGCATAATTATCAATGAATTTGCGAGAATAATTCGTCATACCCAGGAATGATCTCAATTCCTTTAAGTTAGTTGGGTTTTTAGAATTCACTATCGCTTCCACCTTTTTCTTCTGGGGATTTAATCCGTCAGAGGTAACTTCATGTCCCAAGAAGTTTACACGAGTGCGGCACCATTGAGCTTTTTGCAGGGATAATTTGACACCTGCCCTTTTAAGTTGGCTGAGGACGTGTTTAAGCTCTGCGATGTGTTTTTCAAAGTCTGTGCTTTTGATTAAAACATCATCAACATAAGATAAGGTCCCCCTTTCCAGTGCATCAGGCATAGCCTTATGCATGAATACAGCAAATTCATGTCCAGAATTTATGTATCCAAAAGGAAGTCTTTGAAATGCATATTGGACCTTTTGGAAGGAGAATGCTAGCTTATATTGGTCCTCTTCATGTACCTTTATGGTCCAATATCCCTGTGCACAATCAATGGCAGTGAATATTTTGGATCCCTGCATTTGTGCTAGGCACTGGTCAATGTATGGTACAGGCCAGCCAGACATGTATACTCGTTTGTTTAGCTGTCTTAAGTCAGCACACAAACGCCATTGTCCATTGGGTTTAAGGACACCTAGAATAGGGTTATTATAAGAGCTGTGCACCTGTCTGATAATACCTCTTTCTTCCAAATTCCTTATGATCTCTGCAAGAGAATCATATGAGGCTAAGGGAAGTCTGTATTGTTTGACAAATACAGGTGGCGCATCGGGATCTGTTTGTATTCTTGCAATGTGCAAGTCTGTAGTACCACAGTCATAAGAATCCTTAGCGAAAATATCCTTGTATTCCATTAGGAGTTCTCGCAGCTGTTGGCGTTCGTCATCGCTGGAACAGCCATTAGCTAAGGATATTTGCTCTTCGACTATTTGCTGAAATCCTGGAAAGATTTCAGGCTGTCCTATTTCATAGGCTTCTTCCAACCTAGAGGTGAGATCCCCTTGATTATAATTTACATTGCTCCCATGACTCTGGGTATTGGGGTAATCTTGCTGTTTGATTGGCTGATCAAACACTAGAGAGGCTTCTTCAATTTTACAGATGCCTTCCTCTGAGCTGAAGGGATAAATAGATTGAACATTAAATAGACCCTCTGGCATAGATGCAAAGGATTGTTCTATTAATTGTTCTTCAGTTAGGTATCCTTCAGGTATTAGCCCAATTACATTATTCTGGAATCCAAAAGTGTAATAACTTGATTCCAGTGCATATCCTATGGTAGTTCCCTTGGATAAGGTTATATGCATATCCTATGGTAGTTCCCTTGGATAAGGTTATATCCTGTGGGGTCATGTTATGCACAATAATATGTATTGGAATAGTTCCAATATTCACCATAGGAGTGTAGGTTACTGTGACACCCAGATTTTGTATTCTATGGGAGAGGCAAATCAGTGTTTCAGAAGTTTTTAATTTCTGACCTCTCTTTACCTGTAAGGGTAAAAGAAATTTATCAGCCCCAGCAGGAATTATAACATCGCTAGATACCTGTATATTCACAGCATATGGCAATTGCTGGTTTGATTTCAGGGCTGCATTTTCATCCTGAAATACTTCAGGGTCCCCCTTTAACCTGCTCCAGAGGCAAGAATTAATCAAATCTATTTGTATGGCATATCTATGTAAGATATCATTGCCAATGTATATTTGATTATGGGGAGTATTTAAAACTAAAAACAGGTGCTTCACTGACTTATTACCAATAGAGATAGATAATAAGCACTTAGCTGTGATGTTATAGCTTTCAGACCTGTCATCCAGGCTGTTGACACAGTGGTCTTGGGGAGAAAGATATTTAATCACTTTAGGTTCAGCTATTTGCGCTAATAAACCTTCGCTTATATAGCTAGCTTCCTGTTTTAAGTTTATTTTAGCATACTTGGTTTTACCAAGGTCATGTACTTGTATAGGGATAAATAGATCCTCTTTAACTCTCTCAATCCCTGTGAGGTATTGAGTGTGGCCTCCCCCCTTAGGGATTTTATGATCCCCCTTGTGGAGTGATATGGTTAATACATCGCTATCTAGGGAAATATTCGCTATCTTTCCAGGCGATATTTTAAAAGTATTACCATCAGAGCCACTAAAAGGAGTCTGATCATCTATTTGTAGAATAGTGATTTCAGGTGTAGAGTTATTCCTGAAATGAATCTCCACAGCATCTGGTTTCTCTTCCACCACGTGACAGCTGTGTCGGGTGCGAGATATACCAGATTTTTCATAATTGATAGGCAGTTTAACTTGCGACCAAATTACATTATTTATGCAATCAATTTTGGTGCTTAATCGTTTCAGGAGATCACTACCAATAATTAAACGATCAGTTGGCAGATCCACTGTAATGACAGGGTGTCTTATGACCCTGTTCCCCAATTTAAATTTTAACCAGGCAGTACCGTAGACTTTTAGGGAGTCACCCCCAACACCTATTAGAGAACCGTCAAATTCTCTTATTTTGGGTTTGTGGGGTGTTAGCTCATTTAGCTGTGTGTAGTACCTGTGGGATAAGATAGTTGCCTGTGACCCAGTGTCAATTAATCCCCTGATAGGGTTGGAGACTGAATCTTGCAGCTCAACTAGTACATAATATCTTCCTGCAGTTTCTATCATTTCACACATAAAATTTGCATTCTTGTACATCTGTGGGCTTCGCCACGTTTTACCTGGATCCGCTGTGTTATTCGATGCAGAGGAAATTTCATACCTACCTGTTTCCCCTATGACAAGGTCAGCTGGGTTCTTGTGTACTGCATCTGTGGAAATAATGTTAAGAGAACACTGCAGAGGAAAAGTTTGGTTAATTTTTCCCGGCTGATGTCGCTCATTGTCACAGCTAATTTGTCCATTTCCGGTCTGTGGGGAGATAACATGATTAGTATCATTGATATTTATTACTACATTTTGTATATCTCTCCCCTCCCCTTCAGGTGATACTGCAGTATTTATGACTGTGCCTGTGGTCCACTGCTGACCACTGGCTGTACCCCTAAAAAAATATTGTTCGGTTGCTGAGCCGTAGATTTTTGACTCATATTAGCGATTTGTTCGCTCAACCGATTTAATTGGGTAAACAGCATATCTACCTGATTGTACAAGTTACCTCTACCCCTGGGCCTATCTCTTGGTGCCCCATTGTACTGATTCCTGGACCATTGGGTTCCCTCAGAATCAGGGCCACTATTTCTATTCTGGCGTGGTTGCCCCTGGGGTTCAGCTTGTTCAGCATTAGTACTTTGGGGAGCATTATATACCTGGGGTGTCTGGTTACCCTGAGAATATCTTCGCCGTCTATTGTATCTACCCTTGCGCGGATACCAATTATTTGGTGAGTATTCTCTTTTTGAGTAATTATTCACCTGATTATGTCCCCCACTTTGGTTATAGTCTCCCTGCGCCTCAACCTGTGTAGGGGGAGGGGCAGAATTAAACCTCTGTGGAGATGGCCTGTTTTGACTGGCCACCTCTGCATAAGTCCTCTTGTTAGACTCCAAATTGAGGGGGCTAGGTGACACCCTAGTTTCTGCCACAATTTTGGGTTTTGACTCCTTTTTAACCCCCTGCTCACTGGACTGCTGAATAGAGTATAACTTCGTACTCTCTTTGATCAGCCATTCCAGTGAGCAGTCCTCATCAAAATCTCTAGCTAAGTTGATTTTGATGGGTGTAGGCAATGCTTCAAAAAATAAATTTACAAATTCTGAGCCATCAAATTTGGGATTATCTTCAGCCATACTGTACGCATTTTTCAATACAGAAAGGAATTCGACTGGACTCTGATTTGCACGACACTTTAAACCATATACCGCTATTTTCGCGGCAGTTTTAGTGCGATATTGCCCGAATTCTTTTCTGCATTGTTGTTTTACCCCATTCCAGGAATGAATATTCATATCCTTTAGTGAAACAAAGAATTTGTGATGCTTACTGTCAAATACCCAAGGCAGAAATTCAATTTTCAATTTCTCACTTGTAACATTCATTATAGCTAACGCATTTTCAAAAGCCTGTAAATGATCAATTACAGATGTTGTTCCCTTATTGGAGAATATAGGTACTGCGCGTTGTACGAAGGTGATTATTTTATGGGAATCATAGACTTTATCAGACTTATTTTGGGATTCTCTGTTAGAGTTTCCCTCCCCCGCATCAGCTGCGCTACAGCTGTCCTCTGGATTTACATCCTGAGGGGATTGTCTATTTGGGATATCTACTTCTGACCCGTTAGGGGTCATTTGTCTATGTTGTTCTATATATTTTCGTACCTCGTCCCTGACGCGTTCGCTAAAGGAGTTAGCATTATCTGTATTATTCTCATTGCTAATATAGGGGTTTTCATTATGGCGATATGACCTTTTTAAATCGCTTAATTCTCTCTGGCTTTGCGCAAGCTGTTTATTTAAATCTTGTATCTGCGCGATTAAGTCCATATTGTGCTTATCTAAGGTGGCTAGGTTTTGGGCAAATTCATCCATTTTATTTTTGGCTATTTTTAAACCCTCTTCGCGTCTGCGCGAGGAACGAATACTATTTTCTAGCTCCTGTATTTGCAATCGTTTGTCTGTGACACAAAACGACATTTCGTCAATTATGCATATTAAAAGGGGCCAGGATTTTAGTATTAGTTCGTCTCGCTTTTTGGGAGCTTCGCATTGATTAATCATTAATAATTCCTGGAAGAATTCATTCTCTTCATTCCACATATTATTATTAACGGTAATATTTTTAGCCCTAGTTTCAAGCATATCCATAAAATCATTTAATTCACCCGCAATATTAAACTTCCCTTTAAGGTAACTTAAGATATCTTTCTTAAGGACCTGACCTTTAGTAATAGGTATGGTTATGGGACCAATTTCATTGCTATGTATAGAATTAAATGAGTCACTTCTGGCTACAGACATTATTGTATTGGTTTAGTATTTATTAACTGCAATTTATCCTAATACAAAATTAACTGACAATATCAGAACTTGCATAGATGAGTTACTTGGTCAATCAGATACAGATTTAAACAATATATATATATATATATATATATATATATATATATATATATATATATATATATATATATATATATATATATATGCTGTGAAATGCTAACTAAACACGCTGTTTCTTTAAATCTATTAAATACAAATTGACTATGCATATAACTTATCTTATAATAAAACTTTTATATACATCACCAAATAACAGCAATCCAGTTCCCAGTTTTTGCAACGGATCCAATTTCACACCTCATATAAAATAAGTGTAATTGCAATGGAATAGGAGAAATATGGCCCACTTTGTTTTTGTAGTTTGACTGTGTCCCACGCAAAACAGTTTTCAGTCAGTTCAAAAACTCTCTAGACCAGTGTCCCTCCTTCCTTCTTTATACAACTTATTATTGTAATCATTGGTGTGAAATATGGGTGGCCCTTCGAAACCTTGTCCCTCTATTGGATAACTGGATATTCCATTTCCAACAGCCAAAAATCTTTCTGGCTGTAGTTCTCTCGTGGCAACACCGGGTGGCAGCATTATAATTAGACAGTACAAATAAATGCAGCATGACAAAGAAATACAGTTATACATTAAAACATCTTTCTTTAAAATGTATAATAACTGCCATAATGTCTTGCACCAGTCTTTCCCAATATCAATTATAGGTGAAGCGGCATCAGATTAATTTCCTGATCGATTTGATATGAGACATCACATATATCTAACATTATATTAAAATAATTTAACACTGTTAATTATTAGCTTAAAATGCATTATAATTGTATCAGTATTCTGGCATTTCTTTGCAAATAACAGCTTATTTTTATATCTCCAGATTAGTAGTATTTAAAACTCCTGATATACTGCATTCACCCAGATGTAGCATGTAATATTTCTGTGTATTTCTTCCTGAATACATAAATCCCGTCTATGTAGATCTGAAACAAAAACAAATGTCAATGATCACTTCTCTTCAGGTCCACAAACATCTATTCACGTTCTCAAACACACAGAGGCTAAGTAAGATCTTTTGTGTTTTCAAAACATATATATCATTTCTATGTATATCTGAATTTATTTCCTATATAAATATCCCCTGCAGCAATCATCCACCTAATACAATGTGCTTAATTTTAATATATATATATATCATGAATCATTCCAAACATACATGGAAAACTGGCATTGTTCCCCTTGCAAAATGTATTTAATTTTATTTGTGTCACCTTCCCCCATGAGGGGGTTTTGCAGTACTTCTTCAAATAGAGATTCAGTGAGATAGAACTGTTGTATCACACGTGTCAAATTCCAAAGGGGTCCTTGAACACATTCTTTTCTCACCTCCCCAAATGTTCTGAAGTTATAAAAATCTGCATATATAGTCAAATGAATAGGGTCACTGAGCTATTTCCTTTAGAAAAGAAATGTTTGTGTGTTTTACACTACAGGGGTCATGCTTCAAAAAGGCTCTACTGATCGTCAATCCTGATAGACGTGTATTAGAAGCTGTGTTCAACAAACTCATGTTCAATTAATCCTGAGGTCTCATCTAACATATACAGTGTATAAAATATACATATATATATATATATATATATATATATATATATATATATATATATATATATATGTACACATATGTAATATTCATCATAATATTCATATACTCTGACATTCCGCACACAAGTGCGGCACATTCTCACTACTTTTGCTAGTTATCAAAAAACTAGCAGGTACGCTCAGCACTTTTACGGCCCAGCGTACCTGGTTTTCAAAGCGCCAGCCTGGAGGCGGCGGATCCCATAGGAATCAATGGGAGTCTGACCATAGCGAAAGTACAAGTTCGCTGCTGACAGACATCCCATTGATTCCTATGGGAGCTGTCTACACCTAACACCCTAACATGTACCCCGAGTCTAAACACCGCTAATCTGACCCCCCCTACACCGCCGCAACTAAATAAAGTTATTACCCCCTAAACCGCCGCTCCCGGAGCCCACCGCATCTATAATAAATGTATTAACCCCTAAACCGCCGCTCCCTGAACCCGCCGCAACCTATATTAAATGTATTAACCCCTATCCTGCCCCCCCTACACCGTCGCCACCTATAATAAATTTATTAACCCCTATCCTGCCCCCCACTACGCCGCCGCCACTGTAATAAAATTATTAACCCCTAAACCTAAGTCTAACCCTAACCCCCCCCTAACTTAAATAATTAATTAAATAAATCTAAATAAATTAACTCTTATTAACTAAATGAATCCTATTTAAAACTAAATACTTACCTTTAAAATAAACCCTAATATAGCTACAATATAATTAATAATTATATTATAGCTATCTTAGGATTTATATTTATTTTACAGGTAACTTTGTATTTATTTTAGCTAGTTAGAATAGTTATTAAATAGTTATTAACTATTTAATAACTACCTAGCTAAAAGAAATACAAAATTACCTGTAAAATAAATCCTAACCTAAGTTACAATTAAACCTAATACTACACTATCATTAAATTAACTAAATAAACTACCTACAAATAACTACAATTAAATACAATTACATAAACTAACTAAAGTACAAAAAATAAAAAAAGCTAAGTTACAAAAAATAAAAAAATAAGTTACAAACACGTTAAAAATATTACAACAATTTTAAGCTACTTACACCTAATCTAAGCCCCCTAATAAAATAACAAACCCCCCAAAATAAGAAAAATCCCTACCCTATTCTAAATTAAATAAATTTCAAAGCTCTTTTACCTTACCAGCCCTTAAAAGGGCCATTTGTGGGGGCATGCCCCAAAAAGTTCAGCTCTTTTGCCTGTAAAAGAAAAATACAACCCCCCCCAACATTAAAACCCACCATCCACATACCCCTAATCTAACCCAAACCCCCCTTACAAAAACCTAACACTAATCCCCTGAAGATCATCCTACCTTGAGTCGTCTTCACTCAGCCGAGCCACCGATGGAACTGAAGAGGACATCCGGAGCGGAAGAAGTTAATCCTCCAAGCGGCGCTGAAGAAATCTTCCATCCGATGAAGTCATCATCCAGGCGGCGCTGAAGAAGTCTTTGATCTGGCCGATGTCATCTTCCAAGAGGCGCTGAAGATGTCTTCTATCCGGGTGAAGTCGGGTCTTGAATCTTCCTTCCGCCGACGTGGAACCACCTTCTTCACCGACGGACTACGACGAATGACGGCTCCTTTAAGGGACGTCATCCAAGATGGCGTCCCCTCAATTCCGATTGGCTGATAGGATTCTATCAGCCAATCGGAATTAAGGTAGGAAAATCTGATTGGCTGATGGAATCAGCCAATCAGATTCAAGTTCAATCCGATTGGCTGATCCAATCAGCCAATCAGATTGAGCTCGCATTCTATTGGCTGATCGGAACAGCCAATAGAATGCGAGCTCAATCTGATTGGCTGATTCCATCAGCCAATCAGATTTTTCCTACCTTAATTCCGATTGGCTGATAGAATCCTATCAGCCAATCGGAATTGAGGGGACGCCATCTTGGATGACGTCCCTTAAAGGAGCCGTCATTCGTCGTAGTCCGTCGGTGAAGAAGGTGGTTCCGCGTCGGCGGAAGGAAGATTCAAGACCCGGCTTGGAAGATGACTTCGCCCGGATAGAAGACATCTTCAGCGCCTCTTGGAAGATGACATCGGCCGGATCAAAGACTTCTTCAGCGCCGCCTGGATGATGACTTCATCGGATGGAAGATTTCTTCAGCGCCGCTTGGAGGATTAACTTCTTCCGCTCCGGATGTCCTCTTCAGTTCCATCGGTGGCTCGGCTGAGTGAAGACGACTCAAGGTAGGATGATCTTCAGGGGATTAGTGTTAGGTTTTTGTAAAGGGGGTTTGGGTTAGATTAGGGGTATGTGGGTGGTGGGTTTTAATGTTGGGGGGGTTGTATTTTTCTTTTACAGGCAAAAGAGCTGAACTTTTTGGGGCATGCCCCCACAAATGGCCCTTTTAAGGGCTGGTAAGGTAAAAGAGCTTTGAAATTTATTTAATTTAGAATAGGGTAGGGATTTTTCTTATTTTGGGGGGTTTGTTATTTTATTAGGGGGCTTAGATTAGGTGTAAGTAGCTTAAAATTGTTGTAATATTTTTAACATGTTTGTAACTTAATTTTTTATTTTTTGTAACTTAGCTTTTTTTATTTTTTGTACTTTAGTTAATGTAATTGTATTTAATTGTAGTTATTTGTAGGTAGTTTATTTAGTTAATTTAATGATAGTGTAGTATTAGGTTTAATTGTAACTTAGGTTAGGATTTATTTTACAGGTAATTTTGTATTTCTTTTAGCTAGGTAGTTATTAAATAGTTAATAACTATTTAATAACTATTCTAACTAGCTAAAATAAATACAAAGTTACCTGTAAAATAAATATAAATCCTAAGATAGCTATAATATAATTATTAATTATATTGTAGCTATCTTAGGGTTTATTTTACAGGTAAGTATTTATTTTTAAATAGTAATAATTTATTAAAGTATAGTGTAGTGTTAGGTGTAATTGTAACTTAGGTTAGGATTTATTTCACAGGTACATTTCTCTTTATTTTAGCTAGGTAAGCTATTAAATAGTTAATAACTATTTAATAGTTATTGTACATGGTTAAAATAAATTGAAAGTTACCTGTCAAATAAATATAAATCCTAAGATAGCTAGAATATAATTCTTATTTATATTGTAGCTATATTAGGGTTTATTTTAAAGGTAAGTATTTAGTTTTAAATAGGATTCATTTAGTTAATAAGAGTTAATTTATTTAGATTTATTTAATTAATATTTAAGTTAGGGGGGCGTTAGGGTTAGACTTAGGTTTAGGGGTTAATAATTTTATTACAGTGGCGGCGGCGTAGTGGGGGGCAGGATAGGGGTTAATAAATTTATTATAGGTGGCGACGGTGTAGGGGGGGCAGGATAGGGGTTAATAGGTTTAATATAGGTTGCGGCGGGTTCATGGAGCGGCGGTTTAGGGGTTAAACTATTTATTTAGTTGCGGAGAGGTGCGGGATCAGCAGGATAGGGGTTAATAATTTTATAATAGAGGGCGACGGTGTAGGGGGGGCAGGATAGGGGTTACTAGGTATACTGTAGGTGGCAGCGGTGTCCGGGAGCGGCGGTTTAGGGGTTAATACATTTATAAGAGTTGCAGCAGGGTCTAGGAGCGGCGGTTTAGGGGTTAATACATTTATAAGAGTTGCGGCGGGGTCTAGGAGCGGCGGTTTAGGGGTTAGTAACTTTATTTAGTTGCGGGGGGCTCCGGGGGCGCCGGTATAGGGGGTAGAACAGTGCAGTTTAGTCTGAGTGCTTAGTGACAGGCTAGCAATAAAGCTGGGAAAAAGCCGAAGGGCAGCGAGATCGGATGAGTGATAACTGTCACAGTCCGCTGCTCATCGCCTCGCGGCTTTTTGCCAGCTTTATTTGATAACTTAGGCGAACGTATTCAAGGTCCGCGGCGGCGAAGGTAGGCGAGCTTAGGCGGGCGTATTGGGCCGGCGAAGCCAGAAAAGTAGACGGCTTGATAACTACCCCCCACTGTATATAATACAGTTATAGAGAGCATACAGTGTATATAATGTATTTATAGAGAGAATACAATGTATATAATGTATTTATAGAGAGAATACAATGTATATAATGCAGTTATAGAGAGAATACAGTGTATATAATGCAGTTATAGAGAGAATACAGTGTATATAATGCAGTTATAGAGAGAATACAATGTATATAATACAGTTATAGAGAGAATACAGTGTATATAATGCATTTATAGAGAGCATACAATGCATATAATGTATTTATAGAGAGCATACAATGTATATAATACAGTTATAGAGAGAATACAATGTATATAATGCAGTTATAGAGAGAATACAGTGTATATAATGCAGTTATAGAGAGAATACAGTGTATATAATGTATTTATAGAGAGCATACGATGTATATAATGTATTTATAGAGAGCATACAATGTATATAATGTATTTATAGAGAGAATACAATGTATATAATGTATTTATAGAGAGCATACAATGTATATAATACAGTTATAGAGAGAATACAATGTATATAATGCAGTTATAGAGAGAATACAGTGTATATAATGCAGTTATAGAGAGAATACAATGTATATAATGTATTTATAGAGAGCATACAATGTATATAATGTATTTATAGAGAGAATACAATGTATATAATGCAGTTATAGAGAGAATACAGTGTATATAATGCAGTTATAGAGAGAATACAATGTATATAATGCAGTTATAGAGAGAATACAATGTATATAATACAGTTATAGAGAGAATACAGTGTATATAATGTATTTATAGAGAGCATACAATGCATATAATGTATTTATAGAGAGCATACAATGTATATAATACAGTTATAGAGAGAATACAATGTATATAATGCAGTTATAGAGAGAATACAGTGTATATAATGCAGTTATAGAGAGAATACAGTGTATATAATGTATTTATAGAGAGCATACAATGTATATAATGTATTTATAGAGAGCATACAATGTATATAATGTATTTATAGAGAGAATACAATGTATATAATGTATTTATAGAGAGCATACAATGTATATAATACAGTTATAGAGAGAATACAATGTATATAATGCAGTTATAGAGAGAATACAGTGTATATAATGCAGTTATAGAGAGAATACAATGTATATAATGTATTTATAGAGAGCATACAATGTATATAATGTATTTATAGAGAGAATACAATGTATATAATGTATTTATAGAGAGCATACAATGTATATAATACAGTTATAGAGAGAATACACTGTATATAATGCAGTTATAGAGAGCATACAGTGTATATAATGTATTTATAGAGAGAATACACTGTATATAATGCAGTTATAGAGAGAATACAGTGTATATAATGCAGTTATAGAGAGAATACAATGTATATAATACAGTTATATAGAGAATACAGTGTATATAATGCAGTTATAGAGATAATACAGTGTATATAATGTATTTATAGAGAGCATACAATGTATATAATGTATTTATAGAGAGAATACAATGTATATAATGTATTTATAGAGAGAATACAATGTATATAATACAGTTATAGAGAGAATACAGTGTATATAATGCAGTTATAGAGAGAATACAGTGTATATAATGTATTTATAGAGAGCATACAATGTATATAATGTATTTATAGAGAGAATACAATGTATATAATGTATTTATAGAGAGCATACAATGTATATATTGTATTTATAGAGAGCATACAATGTATATAATACAGTTATAGAGAGCATACAGTGTATATAATGCAGTTATAGAGAGAATACAATGTATATAATGCAGTTATAGAGAGAATACAATGTATATAATGTATTTATAGAGAGAATACACTGTATATAATGTATTTATAGAGAGAATACAGTGTATATAACTTAGTTATAGAGAGAATACACTGTATATAATGCAGTTATAGAGAGAATACAGTGTATATAATGCAGTTATAGAGAGAATACAGTGTATATAATGTATTTATAGAGATAATACAATGTATATAATACAGTTATAGAGAGAATACACTGTATATAATGCAGTTATAGAGAGAATACAATGTATATAATGCAGTTATAGAGAGAATACACTGTATATAATGCAGTTATAGAGAGAATACAATGTATATAATGCAGTTATAGAGAGAATACAATGTATATAATGTATTTATAGAGAGAATACAGTGTATATAATGCAGTTATAGAGAGAATACAGTGTATATAATGCATTTATAGAGAGAATACAATGTATATAATGCAGTTATAGAGAGAATACACTGTATATAATGTATTTATAGAGAGAATACAATGTATATAATACAGTTATAGAGAGAATACAGTGTATATAATACAGTTATAGAGAGAATACAGTGTATATAATGCAGTTATAGAGATAATACAGTGTATATAATGCAGTTATAGAGAGAATACAGTGTATATAATGCATTTATAGATCGCATACAATGTATATAATGCAGTTATAGAGAGAATACACTGTATATAATACAGTTATAGAGAGCATACAGTGTATATAATGTATTTATAGAGAGAATACAATGTATATAATACAGTTATAGAGAGAATACAGTGTATATAATACAGTTATAGAGAGAATACAGTGTATATAATGCAGTTATAGAGATAATACAGTGTATATAATGCAGTTATAGAGAGAATACAGTGTATATAATGTATTTATAGAGAGCATACAATGTATATAATGTATTTATAGAGAGCATACAATGTATATAATGTATTTATAGAGAGAATACAGTGCATATAATGTATTTATAGAGAGAATACAGTGTATATAATGTATTTATAGAGAGAATACAGTGCATATAATGTATTTATAGAGAGAATACAGTGTATATAATGTATTTATAGAGAGCATACAATGTATATATTGTATTTATAGAGAGCATACAATGTATATAATGCAGTTATAGAGAGAATACAGTGTATATAATGCAGTTATAGAGAGAATACACTGTATATAATGTATTTATAGAGAGCATACAATGTATATAATGTATTTATAGAGAGCATACAATGTATATAATGTATTTATAGAGAGCATACAATGTATATAATGCAGTTATAGAGAGAATACAATGTATATAATGTATTTATAGAGAGCATACAATGTATATAATGTATTTATAGAGAGCATACAATGTATATAATGCAGTTATAGAGAGAATACAATGTATATAATGTATTTATAGAGAGAATACAATGTATATAATGTATTTATAGAGAGAATACAGTGTATATAATGCAGTTATAGAGAGAATACAATGTATATAATGCAGTTATAGAGAGAATACAGTGTATATAATGCAGTTATAGAGAGCATACAATGTATTATGCAGTTATAGAGAGAATACACTGTATATAATGTATTTATAGAGAGAATACAATGTAAATAATGCAGTTATAGAGAGAATACAGTGTATATAATGCAGTTATAGAGAGCATACAATGTATATAATACAGTTATAGAGAGAATACAGTGTATATAATGCAGTTATAGAGAGCATACAATGTATATAATACAGTTATAGAGAGAATACAGTGTATATAATGCAGTTATAGAGAGCATACAATGTATATAATACAGTTATAGAGAGAATACAGTGTATATAATGCAGTTATAGAGAGCATACAATGTATATAATACAGTTATAGAGAGAATACAATGTATATAATGCAGTTATAGAGAGAATACAATGCATATAATGTATTTATAGAGAGAATACAATGTATATAATGCAGTTATAGAGAGAATACAGTGTATATAATGCAGTTATAGAGAGAATACACTGTATATAATGTATTTATAGAGAGAATACAGTGTATATAATGTATTTATAGAGAGAATACAATGTATATAATGTATTTATAGAGAGCATACAATGTATATAATGCAGTTATAGAGAGCATACAATGTATATAATGTATTTATAGAGAGAATACACTGTATATAATGTATTTATAGAGAGCATACAATGTATATAATGTATTTATAGAGAGCATACAATGTATATAATGCAGTTATAGAGAGAATACAGTGTATATAATGCAGTTATAAAGATAATACAGTGTATATAATGCAGTTATAGAGATAATACAGTGTATATAATACAGTTATAGAGAGCATACAGTTTATATAATGTATTTATAGAGAGCATACAGTGTATATAATGTATTTATAGAGAGCATACAATGTATATAATGTATTTATAGAGAGAATACAATGTATATAATGTATTTATAGAGAGAATACAATGTATATAATGCAGTTATAGAGAGAATACAGTGTATATAATACAGTTATAGAGAGAATACAATGTATATAATGCCGTTATAGAGAGCATACAATGTATATAATGTATTTATAGAGAGAATACAATGTATATAATGCAGTTATAGAGAGAATACAGTGTATATACTGCAGTTATAGAGAGAATACAATGTATATAATACAGTTATAGAGAGAATACAATGTATATAATACAGTTATAGAGAGCATACAATGTATATAATGTATTTATAGAGAGAATACAGTGTATATAATACAGTTATAGAGAGAATACAGTGTATATAATGCAGTTATAGAGAGAATACAATGTATATAATGCAGTTATAAAGAGAATACAGTGTATATAATACAGTTAGAGAGAATACAATGTATATAATGCAGTTATAGAGAGAATACAATGTATATAATGCAGTTATAAAGAGAATACAGTGTATATAATACAGTTATAGAGAGAATACAATGTATATAATGCAGTTATAGAGAGAATACAATGTATATAATGTAGTTATAGAGATAATACAATGTATATAATGCAGTTATAGAGATAATACAATGTATATAATGCAGTTATAGAGAGAATACAGTGTATATAATGTATTTATAGAGAGAATACACTGTATATAATACAGTTATAGAGAGAATACAATGTATATAATACAGTTATAGAGAGAATACAGTGTATATAATGTATTTATAGAGAGAATACACTGTATATAATGTATTTATAGAGAGAATACAGTGTATATAATGTATTTATAGAGAGAATACACTGTATATAATGTATTTATAGAGAGAATACAGTGCATATAATGTATTTATAGAGAGAATACAGTGTATATAATGTATTTATAGAGAGAATACAGTGTATATAATGTATTTATAGAGAGAATACAGTGTATATAATGTATTTATAGAGAGAATACAGTGCATATAATGTATTTATAGAGAGAATACAGTGTATATAATGCAGTTATAGAGAGAATACAATGTATATAATGCAGTTATAGAGAGAATACAATGTATATAATACAGTAATAGAGATAATACAGTGTATATAATGTATTTATAGAGAGAATACAATGTGTATAATGCAGTTATAGAGAGAATACAATGTATATAATATATTTATAGAGAGAATACAATGTATATAATACAGTTATAGAGAGAATACAATGTATATAATGCAGTTATAGAGAGAATACAATGTATATAATGCAGTTATAGAGAGAATACAATGTATATAATGTATTTATAGAGAGAATACAATGCATATAATGCAGTTATAGAGAATACAGTGTATATAATGTATTTATAGAGAGAATACACTGTATATAATGTATTTATAGAGAGAATACAGTGTATATAATGTATTTATAGAGAGAATACAATGTATATAATATATTTATAGAGAGAATACACTGTATATAATGTATTTATAGAGAGAATACAGTGCATATAATGTATTTATAGAGAGCATACAATGTATATAATGTATTTATAGAGAGAATACAGTGTATATAATGTATTTATAGAGAGAATACACTGTATATAATACAGTTATAGAGAGAATACAGTGTATATAATGTATTTATAGAGAGCATACAGTGTATATAATGTATTTATAGAGAGAATACAGTGTATATAATGTATTTATAGAGATAATACAATGTATATAATGTATTTATAGAGAGAATACAGTGTATATAATGTATTTATAGAGAGAATACACTGTATATAATACAGTTATAGAGAGAATACAGTGTATATAATGTATTTATAGAGAGAATACACTGTATATAATACAGTTATAGAGAGAATACAATGTATATAATGTATTTATAGAGAGCATACAATGTATATAATGTATTTATAGAGAGAATACAGTGTATATAATGTATTTATAGAGATAATACAATGTATATAATACAGTTATAGAGAGAATACAATGTATATAATGCAGTTATAGAGAGCATACAATGTATATAATGCAGTTATAGAGAGAATACAATGTATATAATACAGTTATAGAGAGAATACAATGTATATAATGCAGTTATAGAGAGCATACAATGTATATAATGCAGTTATAGAGAGAATACAGTGTATATAATGTATTTATAGAGAGAATACAGTGTATATAATGTATTTATAGAGAGCATACAATTTATATAATGTATTTATAGAGAGAATACAGTGTATATAATGTATTTATAGAGATAATACAATGTATATAATGCAGTTATAGAGAGAATACAGTGTATATAATATATTTATAGAGAGAATACACTGTATATAATGTATTTATAGAGAGCATACAGTGTATATAATGTATTTATAGAGAGCATACAATGTATATAATGTATTTATAGAGAGAATACAGTGTATATAATGTATTTATAGAGAGCATACAATGTATATAATGTATTTATAGAGAGCATACAATGTATATAATGTATTTATAGAGAGAATACAATGCATATAATGTATTTATAGAGAGCATACAATGCATATAATGTATTTATAGAGAGAATACAATGTATATAATGTATTTATAGAGAGAATACAATATATATAATGTATTTATAGAGAGAATACAGTGTATATAATGTATTTATAGAGAGAATACACTGTATATAATGCAGTTATAGAGAGAATACACTGTATATAATGCAGTTATAGAGAGAATACACTGTATATAATGTATTTATAGAGAGCATACAATGTATATATTGTATTTATAGAGAGCATACAATGTATATAATGTATTTATAGAGATAATACAATGTATATAATACAGTTATAGAGAGAATACACTGTATATAATGCAGTTATAGAGAGAATACAATGTATATAATGTATTTATAGAGAGAATACAGTGTATATAATGCAGTTATAGAGAGAATACAATGTATATAATGTATTTATAGAGAGAATACAGTTTATATAATGTATTTATAGAGAGCATACAATGTATATATTGTATTTATAGAGAGCATACAATGTATATAATACAGTTATAGAGATAATACAATGTATATAATGCAGTTATAGAGAGAATACAATGTATATAATGTATTTATAGAGAGAATACAATGTATATAATGTATTTATAGAGAGCATACAATGTATATAATGTATTTATACACAGAAAGGCTTACTTTTGGCAGAACAAAATGGAAAACCTAAAGAATCCATGATAGTATAATCTGAAAAGTGAACAGGGAATAATTGGATTAAGCTATTTTCCATTAGCTGGTGAGTCATTTTACATTTAACAAGTAGCAGCTGCACTGGCCAGTTCCTGAAACCGCATGCTTGGACGTTCCTATACAGTAACACTTCCTGCTGGCTGACCACAATTTGCAATATTGTAACCATCTTAATGGTGTGAGGCTGCCCCCTAGCACTCAGCTGAGGAACTGAAGAAAAATAAAGCTTTACTGATCTAGTAAACTTGTTTGCTTATTTATTATTATTATTATTATCAGTTATTTGTAGAGCGCCAACAGATGAGCGCAGTTTTAATTTAGTGAGACTTCAGATATCTGGTTAACTTTTACGCAAGACAACAAAGTTGCAGAAAATGTTTGTACTTTTGTATTTCTGTATTTGCAGACGTATATATACACATATAAACACATATATACATATAAACACATATATACACATATAAGCACATAAATACATATGTAAACATATAAACACATATATACATATAAACACATATATACACACATATACACATATAAACACATAAATACATATGTACACATATAAACACATATATACATATAAACACATATATACACATATATACACATATAAACACATAAATACGTGTACACATATAAACACATATATACATATAAACACATATATACACATATAAACACATATATACATATATACACATATATACCCATATAAACACATAAATACATATGTAAATATATAAACACATATATACATATAAACACATATATACATATAAACACATATATACATATATACACATATATACACATATAAAACACATATATAGATATATACACATATATACCCATATAAACACATAAATACATATGTAAACATATAAACACATATATACATATAAACACATATATACATATGTACAGATATAAACACATATATACATATGTAAACATATATACACATAAACACATATGCACACATATAAACACATATATACATATAAACACATATATACATATGTACACATATAAACACATATATACATATGTAAACCTATATACACATATAAACACGTATGTACACATATAAACACATATACACATATAAACACATAAATACATATGTACACATATATAAACATATAAAACATATATACATATGTAAACATATATAGACACATATATAAACACATATGTACATATGTACACATATATACACATATATAAACACATATATACACATGTACACATCTAAACACATATAAACACATAAATACATATGTACACATATATAAACATATATACATATGTAAACATATACAGACACATATATACATATATATAAACACATATAAACACATATATACACATAAATACATATGTACACATATATAAACATATAAAACATATATACATATGTAAACATATATAGACACATATATACATATGTACACACATATAAACACATATATACATATGTACACATATATACACATATAAACACATAAATACATATGTACACATATACACATATATAAACATATAAAACATATATACATATGTAAACATATATAGACACATATATAAACACATATATACATATGTACACATATATACACACATATAAACACATGTATACATATGTACACATATAAACACATATATACACATATAAACACATACATACATATGTACACATATAAACACATATATACACATATAAACACATAAATACATATGTACACATATATAAACATATAAAACATATATACACATATAAACACATATATACATATGTACATATATATACACATATAAACACATAAATACATATGTACACATATATAAACATATAAAACATATATACACATATAAACACATATATATATACACATATAAACACATAAATACATATATACACATATATAAAAATATATAAAACATATATACACATATAAACACATATATACATATGTACACATATATACACATATAAACACATAAATACATATGTAAACATAAATAGACACATATATAAGTGCATTGGAGCCTTTTGCAGTTAAGTAGATGAAAACATGATAAAACATATTTCTACTATATTTATTTTTAATACAGGGTTTAAATATTTATTTACTGTAAATATTTCACATTCCAATGTTCTTCACATAGGGGAATATGTTCTAAGTATTTTTAAATAGATATTCCTATATTTATCTGTATATATCAATACCTCTATTTAATTATATATATTATATAGATTTATGTTTTACCAAAAAAACAACATCAGATATATATAGAAAGGAGTATTTATTAATAAATATAATATATTCTGCTATGTGAAGAACATCAGAATGGGAAATATTAATATTTCATGTTGGGTTATCGCATTTAGTTAAACGCGATTCGGTTTGTGTGTGAGTAGGGTTATCATTTTTTTCCCCCTTTTTGCACTCCATTGAAGTCTGTATGGGAATACGTTAACAAGGTTGGCGTTTTGAGCGCATCAGGTTAGCGATTGTCAGTTTGTCACGCTGCACGCTTCGTTCCTTGTGGCCGTTCTTGGTTGCCATGGCTGTTGCCATGGATGCAGTGGTGCTCTGGGTGAACTTTCCGCGATGTCATCCCTCTGAGCCTCCTGGAACTGTTTCTTGGCGCGAACCTAGGGCTATGTAAGTACCTCTGTTCCTTACTTACATCACCCAAGTATAGGTGTTACTGCGTGTGCTCGTGGGTGCTGTATTTCTTGTATTGCTGGATTCCCTAATTGTTACTGAACTCTGCCTGTCTGACCACTCTGCCTGTTTAACCCCTGAATTGCTGGATTGACTAATTGTTACTGAACTCTGCCTGTCTGACCACTCTGCCTGTTTAACCCCTGAATTGCTGGATTGCCTAATTGTTACTGAACTCTGCCTGTCTGACCACTCTGCCTGTTTAACCCCTGAATTGCTGGATTGTCTAATTGTTACTGAACTCTGCCTGTCTGACCACTCTGCCTGTTTAACCCCTGAATTGCTGGATTGCCTAATTGTTACTGAACTCTGCCTGTCTGACCACTCTGCCTGTTTAACCCCCGAATTGCTGGATTGCCTAATTGTTACTGAACACTCTACCTGTTTAACCCCTGAATTGCTGGATTGCCTAATTGTAACCAAACTCTGCCTGTCTGACCACTCTGCTTGTTTAAGCAGACAAGCTGAGAGAGAGAGAACTCGTAGAATCCTTCCTTCTCGTCCTCCTACCTGTCCAGTCTCTAGACTATCTTCTACCCCTTCAGCACCTCCAGCTACCTCTGAAGAGGGACCCATGGATCTCTCTTCCCTTAAGCCCTGTGAGTCTGAAAGACAGAGAAAAAGGAGATTGAGACTGTGTTTCTATTGTGGTTCTAATCCACACCAACTCAAGAATTGTGATATACGGCCGGGAAAAGCCAACGCTTAGAGGATACAAGTGGGGTACCTCTAAACGTGGCCACTACTAAATCCCCTCACTCTTCTCGGATCCTGGTACTTGTTACCCTTACCTTTCTTCAGAATTCTGTCCACGATTAAGCCTTTATTGATTCAGGGGTAGCTGGGAATTTTCTAGATCACCGTTTCATGATTCAGGCAGGGTTGCCTCTTCTTCAGCTAGATTACGAGTTGTGCATTATGAGTGAAAAAGCAGCGTTATGGCTCTTTTTCAATGCGCCGGTATTACGAATTTGCCTATCCGGCCAAAAAGTGAGCGGTACAGCCTATAACTACAAGATCTGTACCGCCACCTGAAAGTCAGTAGCTATGAGTTTTACATTACAGAGCTGTACCATAAAACTCATAACTAAAGTGTTACAAAGTACACTAACACCCATAAACTACCTATTATCCCCTAAACCGAGGCCTTCCTGCATCGAAAACACTAAAATAAAATTATTAACCCTTAATCTGCCGCTCCGGTCATCGCTGCCACTATAATAAACATATTAACCCCTAAACCGCCACACTCCCGCATCGCAAACACTAGTTAAATATTATTAACCCCTAATCTGCTGCCCCAATGTCGTCGCCATTTACATGCACTTATTAACCCCTAATCTGCTGCCCCTAACATCGCCGCAACCTACATTACTGTTATTAACCTCTAATCTGCTGCCCCCAAAATCGCCGCAACCTAACTACACTTATTAACCACTAATCTGCTGCCCCGAATGTCGCCACCACTATACTAAAGTTATTAACCCCTAAACCTAACCCTAAGTCTAGTTATATTGTAGCTATCTTAGGTTTTATTTTTATTTCACAGGTAAGTTTGTATTTATTTTAACTAGGTTGAATAGTTAGTAAATAGTTATTAATTATTTACTAAAGACCTAGTTAAAATAAATACGTTACCTGTGAAATAAAACCTAAGTTACCTTACACTAAAACCTAACAGTATACTAAAATCAATAAATTACATTAATGAAATACAATTAACTAAATTACAAAAAACAAACAAACACTAAGTTATACAAAATAAAAAAGAAATTATCAAATATTTAAACTAATTATACCTAATCTAATAGGCCTATCCAAAATAGAAAAGCCGCCCAAAATAAAATAAAAAACTAGCCGACACTAAACTCCTAATAGCCCTTAAAGGTCCTTTTTAAAAGGGCCCAAAGAAATCAGCTCTTTTACCTGTATAAAAAAATACAAACAACCCCCAACAGTAAAACCCACCACCCACACAACCAACCCCCCAAATAAAATCCTATCTAAATAAAGCTAAGCTCCCCATTGCCCTGAAAAGGGCATTTGGATGGACATTGCCCTTAAAAGGGCATTTAGCTCTTTTACATTGCCCAAAACCCTAAGCTAAAAATAAAACCCACCCAATATACCCTTAAAAAAACCTAACACTAACCCCCAAAGATCCACTTACAGTTTTTGAAGACTGGACATCCATCCTCATCCAGCCGGGAGAAGTCTTCATCCTAGCGGCAAGAAGTCCTCAATGAAACCGGGAGAAGTCTTCATCAAAGTGGCAAGAAGTCCTCAACGAAGCCGGGAGAAGTCTTCATCCAAGCCGCAAGAAGTCGTCCTCCAGGCGGGCAGAAGTCTTCATCCAGACGGCATCTTCTATCTTCATCCTTCCAGCGCGGAGCGGCTCCATCTTCAAGACATCCAGCGTGGAGCATCCTCTTCATACGGTCCCTGCCATACACTGAAGGTTCCCTTTAAGGGACGTCATCCAAGATGGCGCCCCTTGAATTCCGATTGGCTGATAGAATTCTATCAGCCAATCGGAATTAAAGGGTAAAAAATCATATTGGCTGATGCAATCAGCCTATAGAACTGAGCTTTAATCCTATTGGCTGATCCAATCAGCCAATAGGATTGAGCTCGCATCAAACCTTCAGTGTACGGCTGGGACCATATGAAGAGGATGCTCCACGCCAGATGTCTTGAAGATGGAGCCACTCCACGCTGGAAGGATGAAGATAGAAGATGCCGTCTGGATGAAGACTTCTGCCCGCCTGGAGGACGACTTCTTGCCGCTTGGATGAAGACTTCTCCCGGCTTCGTTGAGTACTTCTTGCCGCTTGGATGAAGACTTCCACGGCTTCGTTGAGGACTTCTGCCCGCTTGGATGAAGACTTCTCCTGGCTGGATGAGGATGTATGTCCGGTCTTCAAAAACTGTAAGTGGATCGTCGGGGGTTAGTGTTAGGTTTTTTTAAGGGTTTATTGGGTGGGTTTTATTTTTAGATTAGGGACTTTGGGCACCGTAAAAGAGCTTAATGCCCTTTTAAGGGCAATGCCCATACAAATGCCCTTTTCAGGGCAATGGGGAGCTTAGGTTTATTTAGATAGGATTTTATTTGGGGGGTTTGGTTGTGTGGGTGGTGGGCTTTACTGTTGGGGGGTTGTTTGTATTTTTCTTTTACAGGTAAAAGAGCTGATATCTTTGGGGCAATGCCCCGCAAAAGGCCCTTTAAAGCGCTATTGGCAGTTTATTGTAGACTAGGTTTTTTTTTTATTTTGGGGGGCTTTTTTATTTTGATAGGGCTATTAGATTAGGAGTAATTCGTTTTTATTTTTGATAATTTCTTTTTTTATTTTCTGTAATTTAGTGTTTATTATTTTTTGTAATTTCGATAAATGTATTTTTTTAATTTAAATTATTTAATTTTAGTGTAATGTTAGGTTTTAGTGTAAGACAGGTTAGGTTTTATTTTACAGGTAACTATGTATTTATTTTAACTAGGTAGCTAGTAAATAGTTAATAACTATTTAATAACTAGTCTACCTAGTTAAAATAAATACAAACTTACCTGTGAGATAAAAATAAAACCTAAGATAGCTACAATATAACTATTAGTTATATTGTAGCTATCTTAGGGTTTATTTTACAGGTAAGTAAGTATTTATTTTTAAATAGGAATTATTTAGTTATTAATAGTAAGTTTTATTTAGAATTATTTTAATTATATTAAAGTTAGGGGTGTTAGGGTTAGGGTTACGTTAGGGTTAGGGGTTATTATATTTATTTAGTGTTAGTGATGTGGGAGGCCAGAGGTTTAGGGGTTAATAACTTTAGTATAGTGGCAGCGGCGACATTGGGGGCGGCAGATAATGGGTTAATAAGTGTAGGTGTCGGCGATGTTGGGGGCAGCAGATTAGGGGTTAATAAGTATAATGTAGGTGTCGGCGATGTCGGGGCAGCAGATTAGGGGTGTTTAGACTCGGGGTTTAAGTTAGGGTGTTAGGTGTAAACATAAAATTTGTTTCCCAATAGGAATCAATGGGGCTGCGTTACGGAGCTTTATGCTCCGTCATTGCAGGTGTTAGGCTTTTTTTTAGCCGGTTCTCCCTATTGATGATTGATCATAGATTGATCATAGATGATGATTGTCTATGGGGAAATCATGCACGAGCACTTCAAAACAGCTCAAAGCAGCGCTGGTATTTGTGTG
The DNA here is from genome assembly GCF_027579735.1 of Bombina bombina. Classification (NCBI taxonomy): domain Eukaryota; kingdom Metazoa; phylum Chordata; class Amphibia; order Anura; family Bombinatoridae; genus Bombina; species Bombina bombina. The sequence continues at coordinate 6,545,268 of NC_069510.1, read as the reverse complement.
CGGTATGGAGCTCAACGCAGCCATATCGCCCGCAAACGCAGGGTTTTTGCAAACCTGTAACAGCAGCGCTATTAAAGTTGAGCGGTGGAAATAACTTGCACGTTATTAGCGAGCCAGCCATAACGCAAAACTCTTAATCTGGTCGACTGTCTTAAACTAACCACTCTGGATGGCACTCCCCTTGGATCAGGTTTAATCCATTTCGAATCAGCACCCCTAACCATAACTATGGGAGCCCTACATACCGAACAATTGCAATTCAATGTCATTCATTCTCCTGCACAGTTATCCTTGGTCTTCCTTGGCTTCGTATACACAATCCTCAGTTCGACTGGACTGAGTTGGCCTCCTGGGCTAAATCCTGTTTTCACTCATGCTTGGCAAAGGTTATTCCGCTGCATCATGTCCCTATAGCCAGCCTTCAGACCCCTTCAAGCCTTCCCTCAGTTTATGCAGACTTTACAGTTTTTGAAAAGAAAGCAGCTGACGTGCTGCCACCACACCATCCATACGACTGTAAAATTTACCTTTTTCCTGGAGCCCCACTTCCTAAAGGGAGGACTTATCCACTCTACAAAGCTGAAAACAAGGCCATGGAGGAATATATCCAAGAGAACCTAGCTAAAGGTTTTATTCGCCCTTCCTCTTCTCCTGCCGGGCTGGCTTCTTTTTTGTCAGTAAAAAGGATGGTGGTCAAAGACCCTGTATCGACTACAGAGCCCAAAACAACATCATTATCAAGAATCGTTATCCTATTCCTTTGATCACTGAACTATATGATTCGCTCCAAAAATCTTGCTACTTTACAAAGTTGGACCTACGTGGGGCATATAATCTCATTTGTATCTTTCCAGGACATGAGTGGAAGATTGCCTTCAACACAAGATCAGGGCATTACAAATACCTTGTAATGCCTTTTGGTCTGTGTAATGCCCCTGCTGTCTTCCAAGCATTTGTCAATGATGTCTTCCGTGACCTCCTTAATTGCACTGTCATTGTCTATCTGGATGACATCCTTATATTCTCCTCCACCCTTGAGGAGCATCATGAGCATGTAAAATAGGTACTTCTTTGCCTCAGAAATAATTCTCTGGTAGCCAAACTGGAGAAATGTGAGTTTGATCAAGTTCAGATCCAGTTCCTTGGCTATGTCATCTAGAAGGAAAGTTTTGCCATGGATCCTACTAACTTAACCGCAGTTCTGGAATGGCCTCAACTCACCTCATTAAAGGAACTACAGAGATTCTTGGGGTTCTCCAACTATTATAGCAAGTTTATAAAGAACTTCTCCTAAATAGTTGCTCCACTCACTGAGCTGTCTAAATGAAACAGAGACTGCAATAATTGACCTCCAGTAGCTGTGGATGCTACTGAAAAAGGTCTTTTGTTCTGCTCGTGTGCTCTGTCATCCTGATCCTGACCTGCAGTTCACTTTAGCGGTTGATGCCTGCAAAATAGGAACTGGTGCAGTCTTTACCTAAAGGGACCATTTAACCTCCAAGTTGCATCCTGTAGCCTTTTTCTTGAAACGGTTCACTCCTGCAGAAAGGTATTATGACGTGGGTAATTGTGAACTTTTACCCATCAAGATGGTCCTTACTGAATGGCGTCATTTTCAAGAAGGTATCGCCAACCCCATACTGATTCTAACTGACTACAAGAATCTGACGTACCTAGAGACTGCTCATCAACTCAATCCTCGACAGGCCAGGTGGGCCTTGTTCTTTTCTCGTTTTAACTTTAGAGTCTCCTATCTACCTAAAAAGGTTGATGCTCTCTCCCATCAGTTTCCTCAGTGAAAGCACCTAGAAACAGAGGGCAGTGGCCAAGTCTTGAGAAAGGCCCTATTTTAAGGGCAGAAACGCGTTGACTTATTGGTAAGCATCATTTTAATACCCATCTTATTTTTAATATTTGGTACGCTATGTTGTGAACCTCTTTTTGCAGGCACGTTATCAGTATACCATAGGAGCAGCTGACAGCGGTTAGGATTCACCTGGTAACTTCCTCCACCAAGGACCCAAGGTTTTCAGTGTGATTTGGATTTGCTTTAGTGACTACCTTTTGGATTTACACGTTTTTCACTATTTTTTTCTCTTTTTTTGTTCTTCACTAACATTTGTTGATCAACAGTATTATGGAGTGTTTTTTTTCATTTGACTTTTGTATTTATTTCTATTGCACTTTTTTATCCATTGCAATTCATTTGTCCTTGTGTTATCTTGTTTTTTCACCCCACTTACATACATTTTTTACACCATTTTGACACATCTTTCACAATTTTTTACGTTTTTTACACAATTTCTTACACATTTTTTAATTTGTTCTATACCTCCTTTTTTGCACTGCAGTGCACGGGTACACTTTATTGCATATGTTTATATCTACTGCCTTGTTATTACTGCTTTTCTGTATTATCAGTCTGAACTCTCCACTGTTTTATTGTTAAGGTTTATTCTCGCAACATGCAATTTACCTAGTCTTAGGGACTCCTCTAGCAATTGCTAGCTACTATATTCTGACAATTTAGTCTCTCCTGCGAGCTGTTTCTGCCTATATTTTATACGTGTAGTTTTTTATGCTTATGTTTTTAGGAATTCTACATTCCCTTTTACATTAAACCTTTTTATTACACCTCTGTGTTTATATTTATCCCTTAGCCTCTCCTTGGCGCTATATACACTCTTTTATTTTCTTCTGAAGCACCTATCAAAAACATCATCCCTGAGTCCTGTGTGCTTGCTCAGCTTAATACCTCTCTTCTTCAAGAACTGCAACGTGCCCAGTCTAGAAAACCTCCTGAAGCCCCTCCGGCTCCTGTTATCTTCTTTGTACCTTTGCACTACTGTGCTATCCTGGGCTCATGACAGCAAACTATCAGAACATCCTGGTTTGACAAGGACCTTTAAACTTTCTCGACACGTTTGGTGGCCTACTATGAAATCTGACTCTCAGGATTATGTTAAGGCCTGTCAAACTTGTGCTGCTAATAAGATTCCCTGATCCTTGCCCCATGGCCTACTCCAACCATTGTCTACTCCCAAACAACCCTGGACACACATAGCAATGGATTTTGTTGTGGACCTCTCTCCTTCTGACCATCATATGGTTATCTGGGTTGTGTGGATCGATTTTTCAGACTTGCTTATTTCATGCCCTTGACCAAATTGCCGTCTGCCCAAGAGTTATCAACTCTCTTTCTGTTGCATGTGGTACAACTTCATGGAATTCCTGTGAATATTGTTTCTGACAGAGGCCCTCAATTCATCTCTACCTTTTGGAGAGCTTTTTGCAAGTTGATTGGAATAACTGTTTCCTTATCCTCTGGTTACCATCCCCAAACTAATGGGCTAATGGAGAGAATGAATGAAGACCTCAAGGTTTATCTCAGAACCTATGTCAATTCTCTACATACCAATTAGTCTGGATTATTGCCCCTAGCCAAACTGGCAAAGAACACTCACTGGCACTCTTCAATACGATGTTCTCCATTTCAAACCGCTGCAGGTTATCAACCTTGTTTCTTTACCCTTTCTGCTCAGCCTCCAGAGGTTCTTGCTGCAAAATGTTGCTTCACTGACCTCACTCATTGGCAACATATTCGCTCTCAGTTATGTTGAGCTGTCTCCAGATACAAGAGGTTTGCCGATCACCTTTGAGCTACTGTTCATGCCTTTTCAGTACATAAACGCATCTGGGTCTCTACCTGACATGTTCGTTTAGGTCAACCCTGTCATAAATTAGGGTATAGGTATATCGGCCCATACAAGATGCTTAAAAGACTCTCTCCTGTTGCATACAGAGTGGCTTTGCCCAGAACCCTGCGCATACACCCAGTCTTCCATATATCACTGCTTAAACCCTACATCACGAACAGATATACTCGAGTCAGACCTCCTCTTCCTCCACTATTGCTTCATGGTGCACCAGAATATGAGGTCACTAAGATCCTAGACTCCAGGCACAGGCACAGGCAACTTCAATACCTCGTGCACTGGAAGTTTTACTCTGTGGCGGATCATTCCTGGATTCCAGCCTGTGATATGCACGCTCCATCCTTGGTCGCCAGGTTTCACTCTGCTTATCCCTCCAAGCCATCTTAGGGTCCTGGAGGTACCCTTTGAGAAGGGGCTCTGTCACGCTGCACGCTCCTTTCCTTGTGGCCGTTGCCACGGACGCAGGCGGCGGTGCTCTAGGTGCACTTGCCGCAACGTCATCCCTCTGATCCTCCTGGAACTGTTTCTTGGCACGAACCTAGGGCTATGTAAGTACCTCTGTTCCTTACTTACATCAGCCAAGTATAGGTGTTACTGCGTGTGCTCCTGGGTTCTGTATTTCTTGTTTTGCTGGATTGCCTAATTGTTACTGAACTCTGCCTGTTTAACCCCTGAATTGCCTAATTGTAACTGAACTCTGCCTGTCTGACTACTCTACCTGTTTAACCCCTGAATTGCTGGATTGCCTAATTGTAACCGAACTCTGTCTGTCTGACCACTCTGCTTGTTTAACCTCTGAACTGCCGAATTGCCTTACTGCTGCTGAATTCTGCTTGCCTGACTACTCTGCAGTTATTCCTTGTAGTGCCGAGAAGGATTGTCCCTCTACTGTTAGAACTGTTACCTCATTTACTTATCTATTCTCTTGTTCTGGGATATTTCCTTATCCTTCCACTTGACGCCGGGATAAGAAGACTACTGGCCAAGTTTGGTGTGATAGGGAAATATCTTATGAGCATTACAGCTCTTGTGCGAAAACAAATTACTTTCATCTTAACATGTGAGCGATAAATATCGCTCCACTCATAGGGGTAAATATATTAAATGTCGAGCGGACATGATTCGTGTGACGGACTCTGGCTACACCGACTGGGTAGCTCAGTTAAAAGGGTCCTTCCTATACCTGGAACTTGTAGCTATAGAGTGGAGAAAGTGATTTTAGCAAGATCCCACCCTAATAACAGACAAGACCAGTATTAAGGTTAAACACGAACAGCCTTTATTGGGAAAACACACTGCTTTTATACACATTGGCCATCTTGATAAGAGCCTTATCTGATCCCAAAATTCCCGCCATTCCCGCCCCTCCAGACAGGCTGGCGCCTCCATAGGGACAACAGTCACATAGGGATTTCATAATGGCTAGGTCGCTATTTCGCCCGAGGGAGCAGTGGCTATTTCCGGGTTCCGTTGGAGAGTTTTTGAGCGGCAGCTGAGAAAAGGTACACTTGGTCAGTCAGTGGTAGTAGTGGTAGAGGGGGGTCTGAAACCCTGCGTTCCAAAGTGAGATTCCTCCTAGCAATCAGCCTAATCTGTTCCCTTTATAGGAAGTACAAATCCCCAAAAGAGCGAACGACCTAGGTTGAAGTTCAAAGGGGATCCCTAGCAAACCCAGCCGGTGAGTAGTTTCACAAGCCCGGCTCTTCTGAAAGGGGCCAAGCGGCCAGAGATCAGCTCTTTCAGTGACAAATTACAGGCAGTGTAGAAACAAGTGAAAAGGCATTGGGTACAAAGTAATCCAATATTGAGGGAGGGTGGCCTTGGCAGCTTGGTATCTGTGAGAATTCACTATAGCGAATCATGTCTGCTCGACATCACTAAAAATGCTTGTACAATGCCGCCCCCTGCTCACTGGTGGCCAATCAGCCGCTAGCAGAGGCTGTCAATCATCCCATTCATATAAGATCAGGATGATTTCAAGAGATAAGAGGCGGCCTTCAAGGGCTTGACAATTAGCATATGAGCCTACCTAGGTTTAGCTTTCAACAAAGAATACCAAAAGAACAAAGTACATTTGATGATAAAAGTCCATTGGAAAGTTGTTAATTTTGACTAGACTGTCCCTTTAAAATTATTTTTTTTCAACTAATTTGCAATTCAGTTTTTATCTGCTGCATTATATTTTTTAATTTTAAAAATTGCTTTATTCTCTGGTTAACCCATTCCAGTGTAGATGGTTCTCTAGTGCAACTGCCTAATTTAAAGGGACAGTCTAGTTAAAATGAAACTTTCATGATTCAGATAGGGCATGCCATTTTAAACAATTTTCCAATTCACTTTTATCATCAAATTTGCTTTGTTCTCTTAGTATTCTTAGTTGAAAGCTAAACCTAGGTAGACTCATATGCTAATTTCTAAGCCCTTGAAGGCCACCTCTCACCTCTGCATTTGACAGTTTTTCATATCTAGACAGTTCTAGTTCATGTGTGCCTTATAGATAACAATCAACTAGATTACAAGTTTTGCGTTGCGGCTTGTAATGCTGAAAATATGGCATTTTCAGTGTTAAAACAGCACTGCAGCTATTACAAGTGTTGTCAATATAGCTGTACCGCACACCTTTTAGCCTGTAACGCAACGTCAGTCCCGCACACGTAAAAATGACGTTTTTTCATGGGATTCCCATAGCGCCGGTATTACGAGTTTTGCGGTACGACTAAAAAGTGAGCGTTACAGCCTAAAACAACAAGATCTGTACCGCCATCTAAAGTCAGTAGTTATGAGTTTTACGCTACAAAGCTGTACCATAAAACTCATAACTTAAGTGTTACAAAGTGCACTAAACACCCATAAACTACCTATTAACCCCTAAACCGAGGCCCTCCCGCATCGCAAACACTATAATAAATGTACTAACCCCTAATCTGACGCTCCCGATATCGCCGCCACTAACAAAATGTATTAACCCCTATTCCGCCGATCTCCAACATTGTCGCCACTATAATAAACATATTAACCCCTAAACCGCCACCCTCCCGCATCGCAAACACTATTGTAATATTATTAACCCCTAATCTGCTGTCCACCCAAACCGCGGCTATAATAAACCTATTAACCCCTAAACCGCAAGCCCCCCACAACTAAGTATACTAAAATAAACTATTAACCCCTAAACCAAAAGCCCCCACAACGAAATAAACTAATTTAAACTAGTAACCCCTATACCTAACGACCCCCTTACTTTATATTAAAATTACAATTTCCCTATCTTAAATTAAAACTTACCTGTCAAATAAAAAAAAAAGTAAACTACCAATTAAAAAAAAAACTAAACTACCAAAAAAACTTTCCTAACACTACTAAATTACAAAAAGTATGTAATAACAAAAACAAACACTAAATTATGAAAAATAACAAACAATTACACCTAATCTAATAGCCCTATCAAAATAAAAAAGCCCCCACAAAATAAAAAAAAACCCTAGCCTACAATAAACTACCAATGGCCCTTAAAAGGCTTTTTGTGGGGCATTGCCCCAAAGCTATCAGCTCTTTTACCTTTAAAAAAAATATATAAACACCCCCCAACAGTAAAAATTTGAATTAGCCAAAAGAATGAGAGCTGCTTAAATCCTATTGGCTGATTTGAACAGCCAATAGGATTTTAGCGGCCCTGATTCCTATTGGCTGATTCAAATTTTTTAGCCAATAGGAATGCAAGGTACGCCATATTGAATCGTGTCCCTTGCATTGAAGAATTATTGTACGTTTGAGATCGTATGAAGAGGATGCTCCGCGCCGGATGTCTTCAGGATGGACGCGCTCCGTGCCGACTGGATGAAGATCGAAAAGGCCGCCTGAATGAAGACTTCTTGACGCATGGATGATGACTTCGCCGGCTGGATAAAGATAGAAGAGGCTGCCTGGATGAAGACCTCTTGCGGCATGGATGATGACTTCGCCGGCTGGATGAAGATCCTTCAAGAGGGACGTTAACAACTGTAAATGGATCGTCGGGGTTAGTGTTAGGTTTTTTAAGGGTTTTTTGGGTGTTTTTTAAAAAAAAAATTAGGGTCTGGGCAGTAAAAGAGCTAAATGCCCTTTTAAGGGCAATGCCCATACAAATGCCCTTTTCAGAGCAATGGGTAACTTAGGTTTTTTAGATATTTTATTTTTATTTTGTGGGTTTGGGGGTGGGGGTTTGTAATGTTAGTGGGTCTTTGTAATTTGTTTTCACTAAAGGAGCTGTTATCTTTAGGGCAATGCCCTACAAAAGGCCATTTTAAGGGCCATTGGTAGTTTATTCTAGATTAGTTTGTTTATTTTGAGGTGGGTTTTTTTTGTTATGGGTATTAGAATAGGAATATTTTTTTTATTTTTGATAATTTGTTTGTTATTTTGTGTAATGTATTTTTTAGGTGGTGTTTTTTGTAGCCATAGAGCTGTTTAACTTAGGGCAATGCCCTACAAAAGGCCCTTTTAAGGGCCCCCCAAAAGGCCATTTTAAGGGCCCCTGGTAGTTTGGGGGATGGGGGTTTGTATAGTGTTAGGGGGTGTTTGTATTCTTTTATTGTAGCAAAAAAGCTGTTTAACTCAGGACAATGCCCTACAAAAGGAAGGGCCCCCCAAAAGGCCATTTTAAGGGCCCCTGGTAGTTTGGGGGGTGGGGGTTTGTATACTGTTAGGGGGGGTTTGTACTCTTTTTTTTGTAGAAAAAAAGCTGTTTAACTCAGGACAATGCCCTACAAAAGGAAGGGCCCCCCAAAAGGCAATTTTAAGGGCCCCTGGTAGTTTGGGGGGTGGGGGTTTGTATACTGTTAGGGGGGGTTTGTACTCTTTTTTTGTAGCAAAAAAGATGTTTAACTCAGGGCAATGCACTACAAAAGGCCCTTTTAAGGGCCCTTGGTAGTTTATTCTAGAGTAGGTTTTTTTTTATTTTTGGGTGTGTTTTTTTTTAAGTGTAGGTTATGTTTTATTTCACAGGTAATTCTGTATTTATTTTAACTAGGCAGTTAGTAAATAGTTAATAACTATTCACTAACTAGTCTACCTAGTTAAAATAAATACAAACTTACCTGTGAAATAAAAATAAAACCTAAGCTAGCTACAATGTAACTATTAGTTATATTGTAGCTATCTTAGGGTTTATTTTACAGGTAAGTATTTAGTTTTAAATAGGAATTATTTAGTTAATAATTGTAAATTTAATTTTTTATCTAATTTAATTGTGTTAAAGATAGGGGGGGTTAGGGTTAGGTTTAAATATGGTTTAATTTGGCTTGTTGTGATGTGGGGGGGGTTAGTTTAGGGGTTAATAGGTTTATTTAGTTAATAACTGTAAAGTTAATTTAGCTATATTTTTATTATGTTAAAGTTAGGGGGTGTTAGGTTTAGGGTTACATTAGGTTTAGGGTTACATTAGGGTTAGGGTTACATTAGGTTTAGGGTTACATTAGGTTTAGGGTTACATTAGGGTTAGGGTTACATTAGGTTTAGGGTTACATTAGGGTTAGGTTTAGGGGTTAATATAGTTTAATTTAGCTTGTTGCAATGTGGGGGGCTGGCGGTTTAGGGGTTAATAAATGTAGTATTGCGGCGGCGATATCGGGGGCGGCAGATTAGGGGTTAATAATTTATTTAGGTAGCAGCAATGTTGGGGGCAGCAGATTAGGGGGTTAATAACTGTAGGCAGGTGTCGGCGATGTCAGGGGCAGCAGATTAGGGGTGTTTAGACGTAGAGTGTATCGGGAGCGGCAGATTAGGGGTTAATAATTTATTTAGGTAGCGGCAATGTTGGGGGCAGCAGATTAGGGGTTAATAACTGTAGGCAGGTGTCGGCGATGTCAGGGGCAGCAGATTAGGGGTGTTTAGACATAGGGTGTTAGGTTTAAACTGTCTTTTTATTTTCCCATAGACATCAATGAGGCTGCATTACAGAACTTTTGTTTCCGCGATCGCAGGTGCTAGTTTTTTTTTTTTTTTGCCGGCTCTCCCCATTGATGTCTATGGGAAAATTGTGCACAAGCACGTCTCCGCAGCACTTTGATTGTGTGCGGTATGGAGCTCAACGCAACCATATCGCATGCAAAAGGCGTATGTTTGAAAACTTGTAATGGCAGCGCTATAGGAAATAAAATACCGTAACTTTTGTTGCGTTCGTTAATTTCTCTATAAGGCTCAAAACTCGTAATCTAGGTGATTGTGCTCATGACCGTGTAGTTACCTAGGAGTCAGCACTGATTGGCTAAAATGCAAGTCTGTTAAAAGCACTAAAATAAGGGGCGGTCTGCAGAGGCTTAGATACAGGGTAATCACGGAGGTAAAAAGTATATTAATATAACTGAGATAAGGGAGCAGTCTGCAGAGGCTTAGATACAAGGTAATTACAGAGGTAAAAAGTATATTAATATAACTGAGATAAGGGGCAGTCTGCAGAGGCTTAGATGCAAGGTAATCACAGAGGTAAAAAGTATATTAATATAACTGAGATAAGGGGCAGTCTGCAGAGGCTTAGATACAAGGTAATCACAGAGGTAAAAAGTATATTAATATAACTGAGATAAGGGGCAGTCTGCAGAGGCTTAGATACAAGGTAATCACAGAGGTAAAAAGTATATTGATATAACTGAGATAAGGGGCAGTCTGCAGAGGCTTAGATACAGGGTAATCACAGAGATAAAAAGTATATTAATATAACTGAGATAAGGAGCAGTCTGCAGAGGCTTAAATACAAGGTAATAACAGAGGTAAAAAGTATATTAATATAACTGAGATAAGGGGCAGTCTGCAGAGACATAGGTACAAGGTAATTACAGAGGTAAAAAGTATATTAATATAACTGAGATAAGGAGCAGTCTGCAGAGGCTTAGATACAAGGTAATCACAGAGGTAAAAAGTATATTAATATAACTAAGATAAGGAAAAGTCTGCAGAGGCTTAGATACAAGGTAATCACAGAGGTAAACAGTATAGTAATATAACTGAGATAAGGAGCAGTCTGCAGAGGCTTAGATACAGGGTAATCACAGAGGTAAAAAGTATATTAATATAACTAAGATAAGGAGCAGTCTGCAGATGGTTAGATACAGGCTAATCACAGAGGTAAAAAGTATATTAATATAACTGAGATAAGGAGCAGTCTGCAGAGGCTTAGATACAGGATAATCACAGAGGTAAAAAGTATATTAATATAACTAAGATAAAGAGCAGTCTGCAGAGGCTTAGATACCGTATAATCACAGAGGTAAAAAGTATATTAATGTAACTGAGATAAGGGGCAGTCTGCAGAGGCTTAGATACAAGGTAATCACAGAGGTAAAAAGTATATTAATATAACTGAGATAAGGGCATCTACTTATCAAGCTGTCAACTTACCTGCATTCGCTGCACCAATCCGCTCGCCTAACATTGCTGCCGCGGACCTAAATACGCTCTCCAAAATTACCAAAAAAGCTGTCAAAAAAACGCGCACCAAGTACGGTGCGATGAGCAGCAGACTGTTGTTACCTAACAGTCATCGATCTCGCTGCTCTTCGGCTTTTCCCCAGCATTATTGGTAAACTGACACTAAACACCCACGCTATACTACACTGTTTTACCCCCTAAACCGCCGCACCCGGAGCCGACCGCAACTCTAATAAATGTATTAACCCCTAAACCACTGCTCCCGGACCCCGCCGCAACTAAAGTGTTTAACCCCTAAACTGCCGCTCCCAGAGCCCACCGCCACCTACATTATATTTATTAACCATTAATCTGCCCCCCACTACACCGCTACCACCTACATTATATTTATTAACGCCTAATCTGCCCCCCTACACCGCCGCCACCTACATTATGTTTATTAACGCCTAATCTGCCCCCCCTACACCACCGCGACTTACATTATATTTATTAACCTGACTGTGACCCCACTACTTTGTACGAGTTTTGGACTTCCAATAAACATTTCCAGCATATTATTACTTAGAGTCAGCGCATCTCATTGTTCCTATACTGTTTTGTTCACTAGCGGTTGGATATTCCGCTTTCTGGATTTGCTGCTCATTGGCTGCACCCACCTGGAACTACAGGCTCACTCTCCGCCCCTTCGCATCTAGCTCCAATCAGTGTGCCTAGCGACGTCACAGGTGACGCACCAGGAAGTGTGAACTTACCACGACCGACCTCTTTGCACGCCAAGAAGGACACGCATATTGCACCCCCCCCCGGAAGGGTTTTCATCGACAGTCTGTGAGGAAGTTCAGCAGCGTGCCCAGGCACCCCACCAGACCAGTGGAGGGTAAGAGACTACGGCATTCGTTACCATAGTGACTTTGTGTTGTTCACTTTACCTCTGACACCTAGGGGCCTAGTTATCAAGCCGTCAACCTCAAATACGCTGCGTATTCCGCAGCGTATTTGTGGCGAGGCTGATTCGCCTTAGTTATCAAAGGCTCGAGACCGGCAAAAGTAGAATTTTGTGACGTAAACTTCGATCCGCCGGACTCAGTCCGACACAGATCGATTCTTACGTCACTCCAGATGTGCGGCACATTCTCACTACTTTTGCTAGTTATCAAAAAACTAGCAGGTACGCTCGGCACTTTTACGGCCCAGCGTACCTGGTTTTCAAAGCGCCAGCCTGGAGGCGGCGGATCCCATAGGAATCAATGGGAGTCTGACCATAGCGAAAGTACATGTTCGCTGCTGCCAGACATCCCATTCATTCCTATGGGAGCTGTCTACACCTAACATGTACCCCGAGTCTAAACACCGCTAATATGACCCCCCCTACACCGTCGCAACTACATAAAGTTATTACCCCCTAAACCGCCGCTCCCGGAGCCCACCGCAACTATAATAAATGTATTAACCCCTAAACCGCCGCTCCCTGAACCCGCCGCAACCTATATTAAATGTATTAACCCCTATCCTGCCCCCCTACACCGTCGCCACCTATAATAAATTTATTAACCCCTATCCTGCCCCCCACTACGCCGCCGCCACTGTAATAAAATGATTAACCCCTAAACCTAAGTCTAACACTAACCCTAACGCCCCCCTAACTTAAATATTAATTAAATAAATCTAAATAAATTAACTCTTATTAACTAAATGAATCCTATTTAAAACTAAATACTTACCTTTAAAATAAACCCTAATATAGCTACAATATAAATAATAATTATATTGTAGCTATTTTAGGATTTATTTTTATTTTACAGGTAACTTTGTATTTATTTTAGCTAGTTAGAATAGTTATTAAATAGTTATTAACTATTTAATAACTACCTAGCTAAAATAATTACAAAATTACCTGTAAAATAAATCCTAACCTAAGTTACAATTAAACCTAATACTACACTATCATTAAATTAACTAAATAAACTACCTACAAATAACTACAATTAAATACAATTACATAAACTAACTAAAGTACAAAAAATAAAAAAAGCTAAGTTACAAAAAATAAAAAATTAAGTTACAAACATGTTAAAAATATTACAACAATTTTAAGCTACTTACACCTAATCTAAGCCCCCTAATAAAATAACAAACCCCCCCAAAATAAAAAAAATCCCTACCCTATTCTAAATTAAATAAATTTCAAAGCTCTTTTACCTTACCAGCCCTTAAAAGGGCCATTTGTGGGGGCATGCCCCAAAAAGTTCAGCTCTTTTGCCTGTAAAAGAAAAATACAACCCCCCCAACATTAAAACCCACCACCCACATACCCCTAATCTAACCCAAACCCCCCTTACAAAAACCTAACACTAATCCCCTGAAGATCATCCTACCTTGAGTCGTCTTCACTCAGCCGAGCCACCGATGGAACTGAAGAGGACATCCGGAGCGGAAGAAGTTAATCCTCCAAGCGGCGCTGAAGAAATCTTCCATCCGATGAAGTCATCATCCAGGCGGCGCTGAAGAAGTCTTCGATCCGGCCGATGTCATCTTCAAAGAGGCGCTGAAGAGGTCTTCTATCCGGGCGAAGTCATCTTCCAAGCCGGGTCTTGAATCTTCCTTCCGCCGACGCGGAACCACCTTCTTCACCGACGGACTACGACGAATGACGGCTCCTTTAAGGGACGTCATCCAAGATGGCGTCCCCTCAATTCCGATTGGCTGATAGGATTCTATCAGCCAATCGGAATTAAGGTAGGAAAAATCTGATTGGCTGATGGAATCAGCCAATCAGATTGAGCTCGCATTCTATTGGCTGTTCCGATCAGCCAATAGAATGCGAGCTCAATCTGATTGGCTGATTGGATCAGCCAATCGGATTGAACTTGAATCTGATTGGCTGATTCGATCAGCCAATCAGATTTTACTACCTTAATTCCGATTGGCTGATAGAATCCTATCAGCCAATCGGAATTGAGGGGACGCCATCTTGGATGACGTCCCTTAAAGGAGCCGTCATTCGTCGTAGTCCGTCAGGGAAGAAGGTGGTTCCGCGTCGGCGGAAGGAAGATTCAAGACCCGGCTTGGAAGATGACTTCGCCCGGATAGAAGACCTCTTCAGCGCCTCTTTGAAGATGACATCGGCCGGATCGAAGACTTCTTCAGCGCCGCATGGATGATGACTTCATCGGATGGAAGATTTCTTCAGCGCCGCTTGGAGGATTAACTTCTTCCGCTCAGGATGTCCTCTTCAGTTCCATCGGTGGCTCGGCTGAGTGAAGACGACTCAAGGTAGGATGATCTTCAGGGGATTAGTGTTAGGTTTTTGTAAGGGGGGTTTGGGTTAGATTAGGGGTATGTGGGTGGTGGGTTTTACTGTTGGGGGGGGTTGTATTTTTCTTTTACAGGCAAAAGAGCTGAACTTTTTGGGGCATGCCCCCACAAAAGGCCCTTTTAAGGGCTGGTAAGGTAAAAGAGCTTTGAAATTTATTTAATTTAGAATAGGGTAGGGATTTTTTTTATTTTGGGGGGGTTTGTTATTTTATTAGGGGGCTTAGATTAGGTGTAAGTAGCTTAAAATTGTTGTAATATTTTTAACATGTTTGTAACTTAATTTTTTATTTTTTGTAACTTAGCTTTTTTTATTTTTTGTACTTTAGTTAGTTTATGTAATTGTATTTAATTGTAGTTATTTGTAGGTAGTTTATTTAATTAATTTAATGATAGTGTAGTATTAGGTTTAATTGTAACTTAGGTTAGGATTTATTTTACAGGTAATTTTGTATTTCTTTTAGCTAGGTAGTTATTAAATAGTTAATAACTATTTAATAACTATTCTAACTAGCTAAAATAAATACAAAGATACCTGTAAAATAAATATAAATCCTAAGATAGCTATAATATAATTATTAATTACATTGTAGCTATCTTAGGGTTTATTTTACAGGTAAGTATTTATTTTTAAATATGAATAATTTATTAAAGTATAGTGTAGTGTTAGGTGTAATTGTAACTTAGGTTAGGATTTATTTCACAGGTACATTTCTCTTTATTTTAGCTAGGTAAGCTATTAAATAGTTAATAACTATTTAATAGTTATTGTACCTGGTTAAAATAAATTGAAAGTTACCTGTAAAATAAATATAAATCCTAAGATAGCTACAATATAATTATTATTTATATTGTAGCTATATTAGGATTTATTTTAAAGGTAAGTATTTAGTTTTAAATAGGATTCATTTAGTTAATAAGAGTTAATTTATTTAGATTTATTTAATTAATATTTAAGTTAGGGGGGCCTTAGGGTTAGGGTTAGACTTAGGTTTAGGGGTTAATCATTTTATTACAGTGGCGGCGGCGTAGTGGGGGGCAGGATAGGGGTTAATAAATGTATTATAGGTGGCGACGGTGTAGGGGGGCAGATTAGGGGTTACTAGGTATAATGTAGGTGGCAGCGGTGTCCGGGAGCGGCGGTTTAGGGGTTAATACATTTATAAGAGTTGCGGCGGGGTCTAGGAGCGGCGGTTTAGGGGTTAATACATTTATAAGAGTTGCGGCGGGGTCTAGGAGCGGCGGTTTAGGGGTTAATACATTTATAAGAGTTGCGGCAGGGTCTAGGAGCGGCGGTTTAGGGGTTAGTAACTTTATTTAGTTGCGGGGGGCTCCGGGGGCGCCGGTATAGGGGGTAGAGCAGTGTAGTTAGTGTGAGTGCTTAGTGACAGGCTAGCAATAAAGCTGG
Source organism: Bombina bombina (assembly GCF_027579735.1). Taxonomy (NCBI): domain Eukaryota; kingdom Metazoa; phylum Chordata; class Amphibia; order Anura; family Bombinatoridae; genus Bombina; species Bombina bombina. The sequence continues at coordinate 6,529,428 of NC_069510.1, read as the reverse complement.
GAAAAAGCCGAAGGGCAGCGAGATCGGATGAGTGATAACTGTCACAGTCCGCTGCTCATCGCCCCGCGGCTTTTTGACAGCTTTATTTGATAACTTAGGCGTATTTTTTTCAGGTCCGCGGTGGCGAAGGTAGGCGAGCTTAGGCGGACGTATTGGGCCGGCGAAGCCAGAAAAGTAGACGGCTTGATAACTAGCCCCCCTAGGCTGAAGTGGAGCATTTTTGATACCTTAGGAACTGTAGAGGAGTGACGCTTTGAGCCCTCAGTGGAGAATTATTACACTCTGCCTGTTTGTCCCTTCCACACGGACGATTGGGACACACATACCCCTACTTAGGGTTTTCAGTATATCTGAACACTCCCCTATACGTGAACTTTTTTTTTATATTTATTAACCCCTAATCTGCCCCCCCTATACTGCCGCCACCTACATTATATTTATTAACCCTTAATCTGCCCCCCCATACACCGCCGCCACTATATTAAATTTATTAACCCCTAAACCTAAGTCTAACCCTAACCCTAACTTAAATATAGTTTAAATTAATCTAACTAAATATTCCTATCATTAACTAAATTATTCCTATTTAAAACTAAATACCTATAAAATAAACCTTAAGATAGCTACATTATAACTAATAGTTACATTGTATCTAGCTTAGGGTTTATTTTTATTTTAAAGGCAACTTTGTATTTATTTTAACTAGGTACAATAGTTATTAAATAGTTATTAACTATTTAATAACTACCTAGCTAAAATAAAAACAAATATACCTGTAAAATAAAACCTAACTATAATTAAATTAATTACCTAAATTAACTACAATTAAATAAAATAATCTAAAGTACAAAAAAAAAAACACTAAATTACAGAAAATAATGAAATAATTACAAGATTTTTAAACTAATTACACCTAATCTAATCCCCCTAACTAAATAAAAAAGCCCCCCAAAATAAAAAAGCCCTACTCTACGCTAAATTACAAATAGCCCTTAAAAGGACTTTTTGCGGGGCCTTGCCCCAAAGTAATCACCTCTTTTACCTGAAAAAAAAGTACAATACCCCCCCAACATTAAAACCCACCACCCACACAACCAACCCTACTCTAAAACCCACCCAATACCCCCTTAAAAAAACCTAACACTAACTCCCTGAAGATCACCTTACCTTGAGAACTCTTCACCCAACCGGGCCGAAGTCCTCAACGAAGCCGGGCGAAGTGGTCCTCCAGACGGGCAGAAGTCTTCATCCAAGCCGGGCAGAAGAGGTCCTCCAGACGGGCAGAAGTCTTCATCCAGACGGCATCTTCTATCTTCATCCATCCGGCGTGGAGCGGCTCCATCTTCAAGACATCCGACACGGAGCATCCTCTTCTTTCGATGTCTTCAAACAGAATGAAGGTTCCTTTAAATGACGTCATCCAAGATGGCGTCCCTTCAATTCCGATCGGCTGATAGAATTCTATCAGCCAATCGGAATTAAGGTAGGAAAAATCCTATTGGTTGATGCAATCAGCCAATAGGATTGAAGTTCAGTCCTATTGGCTGATCCAATCAGCCAATATGATTGAGCTTGCATTCTATTGGCTGTTCCAATCAGCCAATAGAATGCAAGCTCAATCCTATTGGCTGATTGCATCAGCCAATAGGATTTTTCCTTCCTTAATTCCAATTGGCTGATAGAATTCAGCCAATCGGAATTGAAGGGATGCCATCTTGGATGATGTCATTTAAAGGAACCTTAATTCTGTTTGAAGACGTCGAAAGAAGAGGATGCTCCGCGTCGGATGTCTTGAAGATGGAGCCGCTCCGTGCCGGATGGATGAAGATAGAAGATGCCATCTGGATGAAGACTTCTGCCGTCTGGAGGACCTTTTCTGCCCGGGTTGTATGAAGACTTCTGCCCGTCTGGAGGACCACTTCGCCCGGCTTTGTTGAGGACTTCGGCCCGGTTGGGTGAAGACTTCTCAAGGTAAGGTGATCTTCAGGGGGTTAGTGTTAGGTTTTTTTAAGGGGGGATTGGGCGGGTTTTAGAGTAGGGTTGGTTGTGTGGGTGATGGGTTTTAATGTTGGGAGGGGTATTGTACTTTTTTTTCAGGTAAAAGAGCTGATAACTTTGGGGCAATGCCCTGCAAAAAGCCCTTTTAAGGGCTATTTGTAATTTAGTGTAGGGTAGGGCTTTTTAATTTTGGGGGGCTTTTTTATTTTGTTAGGGGGATTAGATTAGGTGTAATTAGTTTAAAAATCTTGTAATTATTTTATTATTTTTTGTAATTTAGTGTTTGTTTTTCTTTGTACTTTAGATAATTTTATTTAATTGCCATTAATTTAGATAATTAATTTAATTATACTGTAGTGTTAGGTGTAATTGTAACTTAGGTTAGGTTTTATTTTACAGGTACTTTTGTATTTATTTTAACTAGGTAGTTATTAAATAGTTAATAACTATTTAATAACTATTCTACCTAGTTAAAATAAATACAAACTTGCCTGTACAATAAAAATAAAGCCTAAGCTAGCTACAATGTAACTATTAGTTATATTAGAGCTAGCTTAGGTTTTATTTCAAAGGTAAGTATGTATTTAGTTTCTCTAATAACTACAGGGAGTGCAGAATTATTAGGCAAGTTGTATTTTTGAGGATTAATTTTATTATTGAACAACAACCATGTTCTCAATGAACCCAAAAAACTCATTAATATCAAAGCTGAATAGTTTTGGAAGTAGTTTTTAGTTTGTTTTTAGTTATAGCTATTTTAGGGGGATATCTGTGTGTGCAGGTGACTATTACTGTGCATAATTATTAGGCAACTTAACAAAAACAAATATATACCCATTTCAATTATTTATTTTTACCAGTGAAACCAATATAACATCTCAACATTCACAAATATACATTTCTGACATTCAAAAACAAAACAAAAACAAATCAGTGACCAATATAGCCACCTTTCTTTGCAAGGACACTCAAAAGCCTGCCATCCATGGATTCTGTCAGTGTTCTGATCTGTTCACCATCAACATTGCGTGCAGCAGCAACCACAGCCTCCCAGACACTGTTCAGAGAGGTGTACTGTTTTCCCTCCTTGTAAATCTCACATTTGATGATGGACCACAGGTTCTCAATGGGATTCAGATCAGGTGAACAAGGAGGCCATGTCATTAGATTTTCTTCTTTTATACCCTTTCTTGCCAGCCACGCTGTGGAGTACTTGGACGCGTGTGATGGAGCATTGTCCTGCATGAAAATCATGTTTTTCTTGAAGGATGCAGACTTCTTCCTGTACCACTGCTTGAAGAAGGTGTCTTCCAGAAACTGGCAGTAGGACTGGGAGTTGAGCTTGACTCCATCCTCAACCCGAAAAGGCCCCACAAGCTCATCTTTGATGATACCAGCCCAAACCAGTACTCCACCTCCACCTTGCTGGCGTCTGAGTCGGACTGGAGCTCTCTGCCCTTTACCAATCCAGCCACGGGCCCATCCATCTGGCCCATCAAGACTCACTCTCATTTCATCAGTCCATAAAACCTTAGAAAAATCAGTCTTGAGATATTTCTTGGCCCAGTCTTGACGTTTCAGCTTGTGTGTCTTGTTCAGTGGTGGTCGTCTTTCAGCCTTTCTTACCTTGGCCATGTAGTATTGCACACCTTGTGCTTTTGGGCACTCCAGTGATGTTGCAGCTCTGAAATATGGCCAAACTGGTGGCAAGTGGCATCTTGGCAGCTGCACGCTTGACTTTTCTCAGTTCATGGGCAGTTATTTTGCGCCTTGGTTTTTCCACACGCTTCTTGCGACCCTGTTGACTATTTTGAATGAAACGCTTGATTGTTTGATGATCACGCTTCAGAAGCTTTGCAATTTTAAGAGTACTGCATCCCTCTGCAAGATATCTCACTATTTTTGACTTTTCTGAGCCTGTCAAGTCCTTCGTTTGACCCATTTTGCCAAAGGAAAGGAAGTTGCCTAATAATTATGCACACCTGATATAGGGTGTTGATGTCATTAGACCACACCCCTTCTCATTACAGAGATGCACATCACCTAATATGCTTAATTGGTAGTAGGCTTTCGAGCCTATACAGCTTGGAGTAAGACAACATGCATAAAGAGGATGATGTGGTCAAAATACTCATTTGCCTAATAATTCTGCACTCCCTGTATTTAATAACTATTAGTTATATTTTAGCTATCTTAGGGTTTATTTTATAGGTATTTAGTTTTAAATAGGAATAATTTAGTTAATTATAGGAATATTTATTTAGATTTATATAAATTATATTTAAGTTAGGGGGTGTTAGGGTTAGGGGTTAATAAATTTAATATAGTGGCAGTGGTGTAGGGGGGCAGATTAGAGGTTAATAAATATAATGTAGGTGGTGGTGGGCTCTGGGAGTGGCGGTTTAGGGGTTAAACACTTTATTTAGTTGCGGCGGGGTCCGGGAGCAGCGGTTTAGGGGTTAATACGTTTATTAGAGTGGTGGTGGGCTCCGGTAGTGGCAGTTTAGGGGTTAATAGGTATAATGTAGGTGGCGGCGGTGTAGGGAGGGCAGATTAGGGGTGTTTAGACTCGGGGTACATGTTAGGGTGTTAGGTGTAAACGTTACATTTATTCTCTCATAGGAATCAATGGGATATCGGGCAGCAGTGAACATGAGCTTTCGCTGCTTTCAGACTCCCATTGATTCCTATGGCAGCCGCGGCCTCCAGGGCGTCAGATTGAAAACCAGGTACGCTGGGCCAGAATAGTGCCGAGCGTACCTGCTAGTTATTTGATAACTAGCAAAAGTAGTCAGATTGTGCCGAACTTGCATTCAGAACATCTGGAGTGACGTAAGCATTGATCTGTGTCAGACTGAGTGCGGCGGATCGTATGTTACGTCACTATCCTTAGCGCAGGTCACAGCATCTTCATTACCAGCAACATCAATAGGAACCACAGACGCTCTATCCTTACCGCAGGTCACAGCATCTTCATTACCAGCAACATCAATAGGAACCACAGACGCTCTATCCTTACCGCAGGTCACAGTATCTTCATTATCTGCAACATCAATAGGAACCACAGACGCTCTATCCTTAGCGCAGGTCACAGTAACTTCATTATCAGCAACATCAATAGGAACCACAGACGCTCTATCCTTAGCGCAGGTCACAGTATCTTCATTATCAGCAAAATCAATAGGAACCACAGACGCTCTATCCTTAGCGCAGGTCACAGTATCTTCATTATCTGCAACATCAATAGGAACCACAGACGCTCTATCCTTAGCGCAGGTCATAGTATCTTCATTATCAGCAACATCAATAGGAACCACAGACGCTATATCCTTAGCGCAGGTCACAATATCTTCATTATCTGCAACATCAATAGGAACCACAGACGCTCTATCCTTAGCGCAGGTCATAGTATCTTAATTATCAGCAACATCAATAGGAACCACAGACGCTCTATCCTTAGCGCAGGTCACAATATCTTCATTATCAGCAACATCAATAGGAACCACAGACGCTCTATCCTTAGCGCAGGTCACAGTATCTTCATTATCTGCAAAATCAATAGGAACCACAGACGCACTGTCCTTAGCGCATGTCACAGTAACTTCATTATCGGCAACATCAATAGGAACCACAGACGCTCTATCCTTAGCGCAGGTCATAGTATCTTCATTATCAGCAACATCAATAGGAACCACAGACGCTCTATCCTTAGCGCAGGTCATAGTATCTTCATTATCAGCAACATCAATAGGAACCACAGACGCTCTATCCTTAGCGCAGGTCACAGTATCTTCATTATCTGCAACATCAATAGGAACCACAGACGCTCTATCCTTAGCGCAGGTCACAGTATCTTCATTATCTGCAACATCAATAGGAACCACAGACGCTCTATCCTTACCGTAGGTCACAATATCTTCATTATCAGCAACATCAATAGGAACCACAGACGCTCTATCCTTAGCGCAGGTCACACTATCTTCATTATCAGCAACATCAATAGGAACCACAGACGCACTGTCCTTAGCGCAGGTCACAGTAACTTCATTATCTGCAACATCAATAGGAACCACAGAGGCTCTATCCTTAGCGCAGGTCACAATATCTTCATTATCTGCAACATCAATAGGAACCACAGACGCTCTATCCTTAGCGCAGGTGACAGTATCTTCATTATCAGCAACATCAATAGGAACCACAGACGCTCTATCCTTAGCGCAGGTCACAATATCTTCATTATCTGCAACATCAATAGGAACCACAGACGCTCTATCCTTAGCGCAGGTCACAGTAACTTCATTATCAGCAACATCAATAGGAACCACAGACGCTCTATCCTTAGCGCAGGTCACAATATCTTCATTGTCTGCAACATCAATAGGAACCACAGACGCTCTATCCTTAGCGCAGGTCATAGTATCTTCATTATCTGCAACATCAATAGGAACCACAGACGCTCTATCCTTAGCGCAGGTCACAGTAACTTCATTATCTGCAACATCAATAGGAACCACAGACGCTCTATCCTTAGCGCAGGTCACAATATCTTCATTATCTGCAACATCAATAGGAACCACAGACGCTCTATCCTTAGCGCAGGTCACAGTAACTTCATTATCAGCAACATCAATAGGAACCACAGACGCTCTATCCTTAGCGCAGGTCACAATATCTTCATTATCTGCAACATCAATAGGAACCACAGACGCTCTATCCTTAGCGCAGGTCATAGTATCTTCATTATCTGCAACATCAATAGGAACCACAGACGCTCTATCCTTAGCGCAGGTCACAGTAACTTCATTATCAGCAACATCAATAGGAACCACAGACGCTCTATCCTTAGCGCAGGTCACAGTATCTTCATTATCAGCAACATCAATAGGAACCACAGACGCTCTATCCTTAGCGCAGGTCACAGTATCTTCATTATCAGCAACATCAATAGGAACCACAGACGCTCTATCCTTAGCGCAGGTCACACTATCTTCATAATCTGCAACATCAATAGGAACCACAGACGCTCTATCCTTACCGCAGGTCATAGTATCTTCATTATCTGCAACATCAATAGGAACCACAGACGCTCTATCCTTAGCGCAGGTCACAGTAACTTCATTATCAGCAACATCAATAGGAACCACAGACGCTCTATCCTTAGCGCAGGTCACAGCATCTTCATTATCAGCAACATCAATTAGAACCACAGACGCACTGTCCTTAGCGCAGGTCACAGTAACTTCATTATCAGCAACATCAATAGGAACCACAGACGCTCTATCCTTAGCGCAGGTCACAGTATCTTCATTATCTGCAAAATCAATAGGAACCACAGACGCACTGTCCTTAGCGCAGGTCACAGTAACTTCATTATCAGCAACATCAATAGGAACCACAGACGCTCTATCCTTAGCGCAGGTCATAGTATCTTCATTATCAGCAACATCAATAGGAACCACAGACGCTCTATCCTTAGCGCAGGTCATAGTATCTTCATTATCAGCAACATCAATAGGAACCACAGACGCTCTATCCTTAGCGCAGGTCACAGTATCTTCATTATCAGCAACATCAATAGGAACCACAGACGCTCTATCTTTAGGGCAGGTCACAGTATCTTCATTATCTGCAACATCAATAGGAACCACAGACGCTCTATCCTTACCGTAGGTCACAATATCTTCATTATCTGCAACATCAATAGGAACCACAGAGGCTCTATCCTTAGCGCAGGTCACAATATCTTCATTATCTGCAACATCAATAGGAACCACAGACGCTCTATCCTTAGCGCAGGTCACAGTATCTTCATTATCAGCAACATCAATAGGAACCACAGACGCTCTATCCTTAGCGCAGGTCACAATATCTTCATTATCTGCAACATTAATAGGAACCACAGACGCTCTATCCTTAGCGCAGGTCACAGTAACTTCATTATCAGCAACATCAATAGGAACCACAGACGCTCTATCCTTAGCGCAGGTCACAATATCTTCATTATCTGCAACATCAATAGGAACCACAGACGCTCTATCCTTAGCGCAGGTCATAGTATCTTCATTATCTGCAACATCAATAGGAACCACAGACGCTCTATCCTTAGCGCATGTCACAGTAACTTCATTATCAGCAACATCAATAGGAACCACAGACGCTCTATCCTTAGCGCACGTCACAGCATCTTCATTATCAGCAACATCAATAGGAACCACAGACGCTCTATCCTTACCGCAGGTCATAGTATCTTCATTATCTGCAACATCAATAGGAACCACAGACGCTCTATCCTTAGCGCAGGTCACAGTAACTTCATTATCAGCAACATCAATAGGAACCACTGACGCTCTATCCTTAGCGCAGGTCACAGCATCTTCATTATCAGCAACATCAATAGGAACCACAGACGCACTGTCCTTAGCGCAGGTCACAGTAACTTCATTATCAGCAACATCAATAGGAACCACAGACGCACTATCCTTAGCGCAGGTCACATTAACTTCATTATTAGCAACATCAATAGGAACCACAGACGCTCTATCCTTAGCGCAGGTCACAGTAACTTCATTATCTGCAACATCAATAGGAACCACAGACGCTCTATCCTTAGCGCAGGTCACAGTAACTTCATTATCAGCAACATCAATAGGAACCACAGACGCTCTATCCTTAGCGCAGGTCACAGTAACTTCATTATCTGCAACATCAATAGGAACCACAGACGCTCTATCCTTAGCGCAGGTCACAGTAACTTCATTATCAGCAACATCAATAGGAACCACAGACGCTCTATCCTTAGCGCAGGTCACAGTATCTTCATTATCAGCAACATCAATAGGAACCACAAACGCTCTATCCTTAGCGCAGGTCAAAATATCTTCATTATCTGCAACATCAATAGGAACCACAGACGCTCTATCCTTAGCGCAGGTCACAGTAACTTCATTATCAGCAACATCAATAGGAACCACAGACGCTCTATCCTTAGCGCAGGTCACAATATCTTCATTATCTGCAACATCAATAGGAACCACAGACGCTCTATCCTTAGCGCAGGCCACAGTAACTTCATTATCAGCAACATCAATAGGAACCACAGACGCTCTATCCTTAACGCAGGTCACAATATCTTCATTATCTGCAACATCAATAGGAACCACAGACGCTCTATCCTTAACGCAAGTCATAGTATCTTCATTATCTGCAACATCAATAGGAACCACAGACGCTCTATCCTTAGCGCAGGTCACAGTAACTTCATTATCAGCAACATCAATAGGAACCACAGACGCTCTATCCTTAGCGCAGGTCACAGTATCTTCATTATCAGCAACATCAATAGGAACCACAGACGCTCTATCCTTAGCGCAGGTCACAGTATCTTCATTATCAGCAACATCAATAGGAACCACAGACGCTCTATCCTTAGCGCAGGTCACACTATCTTCATAATCTGCAACATCAATAGGAACCACAGACGCTCTATCCTTACCGCAGGTCATAGTATCTTCATTATCTGCAACATCAATAGGAACCACAGACGCTCTATCCTTAGCGCAGGTCACAGTAACTTCATTATCAGCAACATCAATAGGAACCACAGACGCTCTATCCTTAGCGCAGGTCACAGCATCTTCATTATCAGCAACATCAATAGGAACCACAGACGCACTGTCCTTAGCGCAGGTCACAGTAACTACATTATCTGCAACATCAATAGGAACCACAGACGCTCTATCCTTATCGCAGGTTACAGTATCTTCATTATCAGCAACATCAATAGGAACCACAGACGCTCTATCCTTAGCGCAGGTCACAGTAACTTCATTATCAGCAACATCAATAGGAACCACAGACGCTCTATCCTTATCGCAGGTCACAGTAACTTCATTATCAGCAACATCAATAGGAACCACAGACGCTCTATCCTTAGCGCAGGTCACAATATCTTCATTATCTGCAACATCAATAGGAACCACAGACGCTCTATCCTTAGCGCAGGTCACAGTATCTTCATTATCAGCAACATCAATAGGAACCACAGACGCTCTATCCTTAGCGCAGGTCACAGTAACTTCATTATCAGCAACATCGATAGGAACCACAGACGCTCTATCCTTATCGCAGGTCACAGTAACTTCATTATCAGCCACATCAATAGGAACCACAGACGCTCTATCCTTAGCGCAGGTCACAGTAACTTCATTATCAGCAACATCAATAGGAACCACAGACGCACTGTCCTTAGCGCAGGTCACAGCATCTTCATTATCTGCAACATCAATAGGAACCACAGACACACTATCCTTAGCGCAGGTCACAGTATCTTCATTATCTGCAACATCAATAGGAACCACAGACGCTCTATCCTTAGCGCAGGTCACAGTATCTTCATTATCTGCAACATCAATAGGAACCACAGACGCTCTATCCTTAGCGCAGGTCACAATATCTTCATTATCTGCAACATCAATAGGAACCACAGACACACTATCCTTAGCGCAGGTCACAGTATCTTCATTATCTGCAACATCAATAGGAACCACAGACGCTCTATCCTTAGAGCAGGTCACAGTATCTTCATTATCTGCAACATCAATAGGAACCACAGACGCTCTATCCTTAGCGCAGGTCACAATATCTTCATTATCTGCAACATCAATAGGAACCACAGACACACTATCCTTAGCGCAGGTCACAGTATTTTAATTATCTGCAACATCAATAGGAACCACAGACGCTCTATCCTTAGCGCAGGTCACAGTATCTTCATTATCTGCAACATCAATAGGAACCGCAGACGCTCTATCCTTAGCGCACGTCACAGTATCTTCATTATCTGCAACATCAATAGGAACCACAGACGCTCTATCCTTATCGCAGGTCACAGTAACTTCATTATGTGCAACATCAATAAAAACCACAGACGCTCTATCCTTAGCGCAGGTCACAATATCTTCATTATCTGCAACATCAATAGGAACCACAGATGCACTATCCTTAGCGCAGGTCACAGTATCTTCATTATCAGCAACATCAATAGGAACCACAGACGCTCTATCCTTAGCGCAGGTCACAGTATCTTCATTATCTGCAATATCAATAGGAACCACAGACGCTCTATCCTTAGCGCAGGTCACAGCATCTTCATTATCAGCAATATCAATAGGAACCACAGACGCTCTATCCTTAGCGCAGGTCACACTATCTTCATTATCAGCAACATCAATAGGAACCACAGACGCTCTATCCTTAGCGCAGGTCACAGCATCTTCATTATCAGCAACATCAATAGGAACCACAGACACACTGTCCTTAGCGCAGGTCACAGTATCTTTATTATCAGCAACATCAATAGGAACCACAGACACACTATCCTTAGCGCAGGTCACAGTATCTTCATTATCAGCAACATCAATAGGAACCACAGACGCTCTATCCTTACCGCAGGTCACAGTATCTTCATTATCTGCAACATCAATAGGAACCACAGACGCTCTATCCTTAGCGCAGGTCACAGTAACTTCATTATCTGCAACATCAATAGGAACCACAGACGCTCTATCCTTACCGCAGGTCACAGTAACTTCATTATCTGCAACATCAATAGGAACCATATACGCTCTATCCTTAGCGCAGGTCACAGTATCTTCATTATCTGCAACATCAATAGGAACCACAGACGCACTGTCCTTAGCGCAGGTCACAGTATCTTCATTATCTGCAACATCAATAGGAACCACAGACGCTCTATCCTTACCGCAGGTCACAGTATCTTTATTATCAGCAACATCAATAGGAACCACAGACGCTCTATCCTTAGCGCAGGTCACAGTAACTTCATTATCTGCAACATCAATAAGAACCACAGACGCTCTATCCTTACCGCAGGTCACACTATCTTCATTATCAGCAACATCAATAGGAACCACAGATGCTCTATCCTTAGCGCAGGTCACAGTAACTTCATTATCTGCAACATCAAAAGGAACCACAGACACACTGTCCTTAGCGCAGGTCACAGTAACTTCATTATCAGCAACATCAATAGGAACCACAGACGCACTGTCCTTATCGCAGGTCACAGTAACTTCATTATGAGCAACATCAATAGGAACCACAGACGCTCTATCCTTAGCGCAGGTCACAGTATCTTCATTATCTGCAACATCAATAGGAACCACAGACGCTCCATCCTTAGCGCAGGTCACAATATCTTCATTATCTGCAACATCAATAGGAACCACAGACGCTCTATCCTTAGCGCAGGTCACAGTAACTTCATTATCAGCAACATCAATAGGAACCACAGACGCTCTATCCTTAGCGCAGGTCACAGTATCTTCATTATCAGCAACATCAATAGGAACCACAGACGCTCTATCCTTAGCGCAGGTCACAGTAACTTCATTATCAGCAACATCAATAGGAACCACAGACACACTGTCCTTAGCGCAGGTCACAGTATCTTCATTATCTGCAACATCAATAGGAACCACAGACGCTCCATCCTTAGCGCAGGTCATAGTATCTTTATTATCAGCAACATCAATAGGAACCACAGACGCTCTATCCTTAGCGCAGGTCACAATATCTTCATTATCTGCAACATCAATAGGAACCACAGACTCTCTATCCTTAGCGCAGGTCACAGTATCTTCATTATCAGCAACATCAATAGGAACCACAGACGCTCTATCCTTAGCGAAGGTCACAGTATCTTCATTATCAGCAACATCAATAGGAACCACAGACGCTCTATCCTTAGCGCAGGTCACAGTAACTTCATTATCAGCAACATCAATAGGAACCATAGACGCTCTATCCTTAGCGCAGGTCACAGTATCTTCATTATCAGCAACATCAATAGGAACCACAGACGCTCTTTCCTTAGCGCAGGTCACAGTATCTTCATTATAAGCAACATCAATAGGAACCACAGACGCTCTATCCTTAGCGCAGGTCACAGTAACGTCATTATCAGCAACATCAATAGGAACCACAGACACACTATCCTTAGCGCAGGTCACAGTAGCTTCATTATCAGCAACATCAATAGGAACCACAGACGCTCTATCCTTAGCACAGGTCACAGTATCTTCATTCTCTGCAACATCAATAGGAACCACAGACGCTCTATCCTTAGCGCAGGTCACAGTATCTTCATTATCAGCAACATCAATAGGAACCACAGACACTCTATCCTTAGCGCAAGTCACAGCATCTTCATTACCTGCAATATCAATAGGAACCACAGACGCTCTATCCTTAGCGCAGATCACAGCATCTTCATTACCTGCAACATCAATAGGAACCACAGACGCTCTATCCTTAGCGCAGGTCACAGTACCTTCATTATCTGCAACATCAATAGGAACCACAGACGCTCTATCCTTAGCGCAGGTCACAGTAACTTCATTATCAGCAACATCAATAGGAACCACAGACACACTGTCCTTAGCGTAGGTCACAGTATCTTCATTATCAGCAACATCAATAGGAACCACAGAAGCACTGTCCTTAGCGCAGGTCACAGTATCTTCATTATCTGCAACATCAATAGGAACCACAGACGCTCTATCCTTAGCGCAGGTCACAGTATCTTCATTATCAGCAACATCAATAGGAACCACAGACGCTCTATCCTTAGCGCAGGTCACAATATCTTCATTATCTGCAACATCAATAGGAACCACAGACGCTCTATCCTTAGCGCAGGTCACAGTATCTTCATTATCAGCAACATCAATAGGAACCACAGACGCTATATCCTTAGCGCAGGTCACAGTAACTTCATTATCAGCAACATCAATAGGAACCACAGACGCTCTATCCTTATCGCAGGTCACAGTAACTTCATTATCAGCCACATCAATAGGAACCACAGACGCTCTATCCTTACCGCAGGTCACAGTAACTTCATTATCAGCAACATCAATAGGAACCACAGACGCACTGTCCTTAGCGCAGGTCACAGCATCTTCATTATCTGCAACATCAATAGGAACCACAGACACACTATCCTTAGTGCAGGTCACAGTATCTTCATTATCTGCAACATCAATAGGAACCACAGACGCTCTATCCTTAGCGCAGGTCACAGTATCTTCATTATCTGCAACATCAATAGGAACCACAGACGCTCTATCCTTAGCGCAGGTCACAATATCTTCATTATCTGCAACATCAATAGGAACCACAGACACACTATCCTTAGCGCAGGTCACAGTATCTTCATTATCTGCAACATCAATAGGAACCACAGACGCTCTATCCTTAGAGCAGGTCACAGTATCTTCATTATCTGCAACATCAATAGGAACCACAGACGCTCTATCCTTAGCGCAGGTCACAATATCTTCATTATCTGCAACATCAATAGGAACCACAGACTCACTATCCTTAGCGCAGGTCACAGTATCTTCATTATCTGCAACATCAATAGGAACCACAGACGCTCTATCCTTAGCGCAGGTCACAGTATCTTCATTATCTGCAACATCAATAGGAACCGCAGACGCTCTATCCTTAGCGCACGTCACAGTATCTTCATTATCTGCAACATCAATAGGAACCACAGACGCTCTATCCTTATCGCAGGTCACAGTAACTTCATTATCTGCAACATCAATAGGAACCACAGACGCTCTATCCTTAGCGCAGGTCACAATATCTTCATTATCTGCAACATCAATAGGAACCACAGATGCACTATCCTTAGCGCAGGTCACAGTATCTTCATTATCTGCAACATCAATAGGAACCACAGACGCTCTATCCTTAGCGCAGGTCACAGTATCTTCATTATCTGCAATATCAATAGGAACCACAGACGCTCTATCCTTAGCGCAGGTCACAGCATCTTCATTATCAGCAACATCAATAGGAACCACAGACACTCTATCCTTAGCGCAGGTCACACTATCTTCATTATCAGCAACATCAATAGGAACCACAGACGCTCTATCCTTAGCGCAGGTCACAGCATCTTCATTATCAGCAACATCAATAGGAACCACAGACACACTGTCCTTAGCGCAGGTCACAGTATCTTTATTATCAGCAACATCAATAGGAACCACAGACACACTATCCTTAGCGCAGGTCACAGTATCTTCATTATCAGCAACATCAATAGGAACCACAGACGCTCTATCCTTACCGCAGGTCACAGTATCTTCATTATCTGCAACATCAATAGGAACCACAGACGCTCTATCCTTAGCGCAGGTCACAGTAACTTCATTATCTGCAACATCAATAGGAACCACAGACGCTCTATCCTTACCGCAGGTCACAGTAACTTCATTATCTGCAACATCAATAGGAACCACATACGCTCTATCCTTAGCGCAGGTCACAGTATCTTCATTATCTGCAACATCAATAGGAACCACAGACGCACTGTCCTTAGCGCAGGTCACAGTATCTTCATTATCTGCAACATCAATAGGAACCACAGACGCTCTATCCTTACCGCAGGTCACAGTATCTTTATTATCAGCAACATCAATAGGAACCACAGACGCTCTATCCTTAGCGCAGGTCACAGTAACTTCATTATCTGCAACATCAATAGGAACCACAGACGCTCTATCCTTACCGCAGGTCACACTATCTTCATTATCAGCAACATCAATAGGAACCACAGATGCTCTATGCTTAGCGCAGGTCACAGTAACTTCATTATCTGCAACATAAATAGGAACCACAGACACACTGTCCTTAGCGCAGGTCACAGTAACTTCATTATCAGCAACATCAATAGGAACCACAGACGCACTGTCCTTATCGCAGGTCACAGTAACTTCATTATGAGCAACATCAATAGGAACCACAGACGCTCTATCCTTAGCGCACGTCACAGTATCTTCATTATCTGCAACATCAATAGGAACCACAGACGCTCTATCCTTAGCGCAGGTCACAGTATCTTCATTATCAGCAACATCAATAGGAACCACAGACACTCTATCCTTAGCGCAAGTCACAGCATCTTCATTACCTGCAATATCAATAGGAACCACAGACGCTCTATCCTTAGCGCAGATCACAGCATCTTCATTACCTGCAACATCAATAGGAACCACAGACGCTCTATCCTTAGCGCAGGTCACAGTAACTTCATTATCAGCAACATCAATAGGAACCACAGACACACTGTCCTTAGCGTAGGTCACAGTATCTTCATTATCAGCAACATCAATAGGAACCACAGAAGCACTGTCCTTAGCGCAGGTCACAGTATCTTCATTATCTGCAACATCAATAGGAACCACAGACGCTCTATCCTTAGCGCAGGTCACAGTATCTTCATTATCAGCAACATCAATAGGAACCACAGACGCTCTATCCTTAGCGCAGGTCACAATATCTTCATTATCTGCAACATCAATAGGAACCACAGACGCTCTATCCTTAGCGCAG
The DNA here is from genome assembly GCF_027579735.1 of Bombina bombina. Taxonomy (NCBI): domain Eukaryota; kingdom Metazoa; phylum Chordata; class Amphibia; order Anura; family Bombinatoridae; genus Bombina; species Bombina bombina. Next base: position 6,513,003 of record NC_069510.1, on the reverse strand, counting down.
GTCACAGTATCTTCATTATCAGCAACATCAATAGGAACCACAGACGCTATATCCTTAGCGCAGGTCACAGTAACTTCATTATCAGCAACATCAATAGGAACCACAGACGCTCTATCCTTATCGCAGGTCACAGTAACTTCATTATCAGCCACATCAATAGGAACCACAGACGCTATATCCTTACCGCAGGTCAAAGTAACTTCATTATCAGCAACATCAATAGGAACCACAGACGCACTGTCCTTAGCGCAGGTCACAGCATCTTCATTATCTGCAACATCAATAGGAACCACAGACACACTATCCTTAGCGCAGGTCACAGTATCTTCATTATCTGCAACATCAATAGGAACCACAGACGCTCTATCCTTAGCGCAGGTCACAGTATCTTCATTATCTGCAACATCAATAGGAACCACAGACGCTCTATCCTTAGCGCAGGTCACAATATCTTCATTATCTGCAACATCAATAGGAACCACAGACACACTATCCTTAGCGCAGGTCACAGTATCTTCATTATCTGCAACATTAATAGGAACCACAGACGCTCTATCCTTAGAGCAGGTCACAGTATCTTCATTATCTGCAACATCAATAGGAACCACAGACGCTCTATCCTTAGCGCAGGTCACAATATCTTCATTATCTGCAACATCAATAGGAACCACAGACACACTATCCTTAGCGCAGGTCACAGTATCTTCATTATCTGCAACATCAATAGGAACCACAGACGCTCTATCCTTAGCGCAGGTCACAGTATCTTCATTATCTGCAACATCAATAGGAACCGCAGACGCTCTATCCTTAGCGCACGTCACAGTATCTTCATTATCTGCAACATCAATAGGAACCACAGACGCTCTATCCTTATCGCAGGTCACAGTAACTTCATTATCTGCAACATCAATAGGAACCACAGACGCTCTATCCTTAGCGCAGGTCACAATATCTTCATTATCTGCAACATCAATAGGAACCACAGATGCACTATCCTTAGCGCAGGTCACAGTATCTTCATTATCAGCAACATCAATAGGAACCACAGACGCTCTATCCTTAGCGCAGGTCACAGTATCTTCATTATCTGCAATATCAATAGGAACCACAGACGCTCTATCCTTAGCGCAGGTCACAGCATCTTCATTATCAGCAACATCAATAGGAACCACAGACGCTCTATCCTTAGCGCAGGTCACACTATCTTCATTATCAGCAACATCAATAGGAACCACAGACGCTCTATCCTTAGCGCAGGTCACAGTATCTTCATTATCTGCAACATCAATAGGAACCACAGACGCACTGTCCTTAGCGCAGGTCACAGTATCTTCATTATCTGCAACATCAATAGGAACCACAGACGCTCTATCCTTACCGCAGGTCACAGTATCTTTATTATCAGCAACATCAATAGGAACCACAGACGCTCTATCCTTAGCGCAGGTCACAGTAACTTCATTATCTGCAACATCAATAGGAACCACAGACGCTCTATCCTTACCGCAGGTCACACTATCTTCATTATCAGCAACATCAATAGGAACCACAGATGCTCTATCCTTAGCGCAGGTCACAGTAACTTCATTATCTGCAACATAAATCGGAACCACAGACACACTGTCCTTAGCGCAGGTCACAGTAACTTAATTATCAGCAACATCAATAGGAACCACAGACGCACTGTCCTTATCGCAGGTCACAGTAACTTCATTATGAGCAACATCAATAGGAACCACAGACGCTCTATCCTTAGCGCACGTCACAGTATCTTCATTATCTGCAACATCAATAGGAACCACAGACGCTCTATCCTTATCGCAGGTCACAGTAACTTCATTATCTGCAACATCAATAGGAACCACAGACGCTCTATCCTTAGCGCAGGTCACAATATCTTCATTATCTACAACATCAATAGGAACCACAGATGCACTATCCTTAGCGCAGGTCACAGTATCTTCATTATCAGCAACATCAATAGGAACCACAGACGCTCTATCCTTAGCGCAGGTCACAGTATCTTCATTATCTGCAATATCAATAGGAACCACAGACGCTCTATCCTTAGCGCAGGTCACAGCATCTTCATTATCAGCAACATCAATAGGAACCACAGACGCTCTATCCTTAGCGCAGGTCACACTATCTTCATTATCAGCAACATCAATAGGAACCACAGACGCTCTATCCTTAGCGCAGGTCACAGCATCTTCATTATCAGCAACATCAATAGGAACCACAGACACACTGTCCTTAGCGCAGGTCACAGTATCTTTATTATCAGCAACATCAATAGGAACCACAGACACACTATCCTTAGCGCAGGTCACAGTATCTTCATTATCAGCAACATCAATAGGAACCACAGACGCTCTATCCTTACCGCAGGTCACAGTATCTTCATTATCTGCAACATCAATAGGAACCACAGACGCTCTATCCTTAGCGCAGGTCACAGTAACTTCATTATCTGCAACATCAATAGGAACCACAGACGCTCTATCCTTACCGCAGGTCACAGTAACTTCATTATCTGCAACATCAATAGGAACCACATACGCTCTATCCTTAGCGCAGGTCACAGTATCTTCATTATCTGCAACATCAATAGGAACCACAGACGCACTGTCCTTAGCGCAGGTCACAGTATCTTCATTATCTGCAACATCAATAGGAACCACAGACGCTCTATCCTTACCGCAGGTCACAGTATCTTTATTATCAGCAACATCAATAGGAACCACAGACGCTCTATCCTTAGCGCAGGTCACAGTAACTTCATTATCTGCAACATCAATAGGAACCACAAACGCTCTATCCTTACCGCAGGTCACACTATCTTCATTATCAGCAACATCAATAGGAACCACAGATGCTCTATCCTTAGCGCAGGTCACAGTAACTTCATTATCTGCAACATAAATAGGAACCACAGACACACTGTCCTTAGCGCAGGTCACAGTAACTTCATTATCTGCAACATCAATAGGAACCACAGACGCACTGTCCTTAGCGCAGGTCACAGTAACTTCATTATGAGCAACATCAATAGGAACCACAGACGCTCTATCCTTAGCGCAGGTCACAGTATCTTCATTATCTGCAACATCAATAGGAACCACAGACGCTCCATCCTTAGCGCAGGTCACAATATCTTCATTATCTGCAACATCAATAGGAACCACAGACGCTCTATCCTTAGCGCAGGTCACAGTAACTTCATTATCAGCAACATCAATAGGAACCACAGACGCTCTATCCTTAGCGCAGGTCACAGTAACTTCATTATCAGCAACATCAATAGGAACCACAGACGCACTGTCCTTAGCGCAGGTCACAGTATCTTCATTATCTGCAACATCAATAGGAACCACAGACGCTCCATCCTTAGCGCAGGTCATAGTATCTTTATTATTAGCAACATCAATAGGAACCACAGACGCTCTATCCTTAGCGCAGGTCACAATATCTTCATTATCTGCAACATCAATAGGACCCACAGACTCTCTATCCTTAGCGCAGGTCACAGTATCTTCATTATCAGCAACATCAATAGGAACCACAGACGCTCTATCCTTAGCGCAGGTCACAGTATCTTCATTATCAGCAACATCAATAGGAACCACAGACGCTCTATCCTTAGCGCAGGTCACAGTAACTTCATTATCAGCAACATCAATAGGAACCATAGACGCTCTATCCTTAGCGCAGGTCACAGTATCTTCATTATCAGCAACATCAATAGGAACCACAGACGCTCTATCCTTAGCGCAGGTCACAGTATCTTCATTATAAGCAACATCAATAGGAACCACAGACGCTCTATCCTTAGCGCAGGTCACAGTAACGTCATTATCAGCAACATCAATAGGAACCACAGACACACTATCCTTAGCGCAGGTCACAGTAGCTTCATTATCAGCAACATCAATAGGAACCACAGACGCTCTATCCTTAGCACAGGTCACAGTATCTTCATTATCTGCAACATCAATAGGAACCACAGACGCTCTATCCTTAGCGCAGGTCACAGTATCTTCATTATCAGCAACATCAATAGGAACCACAGACGCTCTATCCTTAGCGCAAGTCACAGCATCTTCATTACCTGCAATATCAATAGGAACCACAGACACTCTATCCTTAGCGCAGATCACAGCATCTTCATTACCTGCAACATCAATAGGAACCACAGACGCTCTATCCTTAGCGCAGGTCACAGTACCTTCATTATCTGCAACATCAATAGGAACCACAGACGCTCTATCCTTAGCGCAGGTCACAGTAACTTCATTATCAGCAACATCAATAGGAACCACAGACACACTGTCCTTAGCGTAGGTCACAGTATCTTCATTATCAGCAACATCAATAGGAACCACAGAAGCACTGTCCTTAGCGCAGGTCACAGTATCTTCATTATCTGCAACATTAATAGGAACCACAGACGCTCTATCCTTAGCGCAGGTCACAGTATCTTCATTATCAGCAACATCAATAGGAACCACAGACGCTCTATCCTTAGCGCAGGTCACAGTATCTTCATTATCTGCAACATCAATAGGAACCATAGACACACTGTCCTTAGCGCAGGTCACAGTATCTTTATTACCAGGATCAATAGAATCGATAGCCACAATGAGGGAGAGATTACGAGTGGCGGGTTATTTAAAATTCCTACTAGAAGTAAGCTTTTGCACGCATCGAGTTGTGCTTTTATTGCAAGTTGAAAGTAAATGATTTGTATGCGTTAACTTCTAGTGCGTTAATTTCAATAGCACTTAAGCGGTCGCATTTCAAGTTGTAATATAAGCGCAAAACTTAACACGTGCAAACAACCACAATAAACTCCTTATCAAAATCTTGTAGAAAACCTTCCCAGAAGAGTTTCAGCTGTTATAGCCACAAAGGGAAGCCAACTCCATATTAATGTGTATGGTTTTGTAATGGGATGTGCACCAAGCTCATATAGGTATGATAGTCAGGGGTACACATACTTTTGGCTATTTGGGGCTCTGTTTATGAAGCCCTTCTCCCCCTTTTAAATGCAGTTTCACACAAGAGAACCAGCAGTTAGTGTCTATCAAGCAGCGGTCTGCAGACACAAGAGAACCTGCAGTCAGTATTTATCAAGCAGCGGTCATCAGACACAAGAGAACCTGCAGTCAGTATTTATCAAGCAGCGGTCGTCAGACACAAGAGAACCTGCAGTCAGTATTTATCAAGCAGAGGTTATCAGACACAAGAGAACCTGCAGTCAGTATTTATCAAGCAGCGGTCATCAGACACAAGAGAACCTGCAGTCAGTATTTATCAAGCAGCGGTCATCAGACAAAAGAGAACCTGCAGTCAGTATTTATCAAGCAGCGGTCATCAGACACAAGAGAACCTGCAGTCAGTATTTATCAAGCAGCGGTCATCAGACACAAGAGAACCTGCAGTCAGTATTTATTAAGCAGCGGTCGTCAGACACAAGAGAACCTGCAGTCAGTATTTATAAAGCAGTAGTCATCAGACATAAGAGAACCTGCAGTCAGTATTTATCAAGCTGCGGTCATCAGACACAAGAGAACCTGCAGTCAGTATTTATCAAGCAGCGGTCATCAGACACAAGAGAACCTGCAGTCAGTATTTATCAAGCTGCGGTCATCAGACACAAGAGAACCTGCAGTCAGTATTTATCAAGCAGCGGTCATCAGACACAAGAGAACCTGCAGTTAGTATTTATCAAGCAGCTGTCATCAGACACAAGATAACTTGCAGTCAGTATTTATCATGCAGCGATCACCAGACACAAGAGAACCTGCAGTCATTATTTATCAAGCAGCGGTCATCAGACACAAGAGAACCTGCAGTCAGTATTTATCAAGCAGCGGTCATCAGACACAAGAGAACCTGCAGTCAGTATATTTATCAAGCAGAGGTCATCGGACACAAGAGAACCTGCAGTCAGTATTTATCAAGCAGCGGTTATCAGACACAAGAGAACCTGCAGTCAGTATTTATCAAGCAGCGGTCATCAGACACAATAGAACCTGCAGTCAGTATTTATCAAGCAGCAGTCATCAGACACAAGAGAACCTGCGCGTGGTTGGCTTGTACGGGCAGGGGGCGGGGTTGCACGGGAGCACAAAGGAGAGCTTGCGTCTGTGGTTCCTATTGATGTTGCTGATAATGAAGATACTATGACCTGCGCTAAGGACAGTGCGTCTGTGGTTCCTATAGATGTTGCTGATAATGAAGATACTATGACCTGCGCTAAGGACAGTGCGTCTGTGGTTCCTATTGATGTTGCTGATAATGAAGATACTATGACCTGCGCTAAGGACAGTGCGTCTGTGGTTCCTATAGATGTTGCTGATAATGAAGATACTATGACCTGCGCTAAGGACAGTGCGTCTGTGGTTCCTATTGATGTTGCTGATAATGAAGATACTATGACCTGCGCTAAGGACAGTGCGTCTGTGGTTCCTATTGATGTTGCTGATAATGAAGATACTATGACCTGCGCTAAGGACAGTGCGTCTGTGGTTCCTATTGATGTTGCTGATAATGAAGATACTATGACCTGCGCTAAGGACAGTGCGTCTGTGGTTTCTATTGATGTTGCTGATAATGAAGATACTATGACCTGCGCTAAGGACAGTGCGTCTGTGGTTTCTATTGATGTTGCTGATAATGAAGATACTATGACCTGCGCTAAGGACAGTGCATCTGTGGTTCCTATTGATGTTGCAGATAATGAAGATATTGTGACCTGCGCTAAGGATAGAGCGTCTGTGGTTCCTATTGAGGTTGCTGGTAATAAAGATACTATGACCTGCGCTAAGGACAGTGTGTCTGTGGTTCCTATTGATGTTGCAGATAATGAAGATACTGTGACCTGCGCTAAGGACAGTGAGTCTGTGGTTCCTATTGATGTTGCAGATAATGAAGATACTATGACCTGCGCTAAGGATAGAGCGTCTGTGGTTCCTATTGATGTTGCAGATAATTAAGTTACTGTGACCTGCGCTAAGGATAGAGCGTCTGTGGTTCCTATTGATGTTGCTGATAATGAAGATACTATGACCTGCGCTAAGGACAGTGCGTCTGTGGTTCCTATTGATGTTGCTGGTAATAAAGATACTATGACCTGTGCTAAGGACAGTGCATCTGTGGTTCCTATTGATGTTGCAGATAATGAAGTTACTGTGACCTGCGCTAAGGACAGTGTGTGTCTGTGGTTCCTATTGATGTTGCAGATAATGAAGATACTATGACCTGCACTAAGGACAGTGCGTCTGTGGTTCCTATTGATGTTGCAGATAATGAAGATACTATGACCTGCGCTAAGGATAGAGCGTCTGTGGTTCCTATTGAGGTTGCTGATAATGAAGATACTGTGACCTGCGCTAAGGACAGTGCGTCTGTTGTTCCTATTGATGTTGCAGATAATGAAGTTACTGTGACCTGCGCTAAGGATAGAGCGTCTGTGGTTCCTATTGATGTTGCTAATAATGAAGTTACTGTGACCTGAGCTAAGGATAGTGCATCTGTGGTTCCTATTGATGTTGCTGATAATGAAGATACTGTGACCTGCGCTAAGGATAAAGCGTCTGTGGTTCCTATTGAGGTTGCTGATAATGAAGATACTATGACCTGCGCTAAGGACAGTGCGTCTGTGGTTCCTATTGAGGTTGCTGATAATGAAGATACTATGACCTGCGCTAAGGACAGTGCGTCTGTGGTTCCTATTGAGGTTGCTGATAATGAAGATACTATGACCTGCGCTAAGGACAGTGTGTGTCTGCGGTTCCTATTGATGTTGCAGATAATGAAGATATTGTGACCTGCGCTAAGGATAGTGCATCTGTGGTTCCTATTGAGGTTGCTGATAATGAAGATACTATGACCTGCGCTAAGGACAGTGCGTCTGTGGTTCCTATTGAGGTTGCTGATAATGAAGATACTATGACCTGCGCTAAGGACAGTGCGTCTGTGGTTCCTATTGAGGTTGCTGATAATGAAGATACTATGACCTGCGCTAAGGACAGTGCGTCTGTGGTTCCTATTGAGGTTGCTGATAATGAAGATACTATGACCTGCGCTAAGGACACTGCGTCTGTGGTTCCTATTGATGTTGCAGATAATGAAGATACTATGACCTGAACTAAGGACAGTGCGTCTGTGGTTCCTATTGATGTTGCAGATAATGAAGTTACTGTGACCTGCGCTAAGGATAGTGCATCTGTGGTTCCTATTGATGTTGCAGATAATGAAAATATTGTGACCTGCGCTAAGGACAGTGCGTCTGTGGTTCCTATTGATGTTGCAGATAATGAAGTTACTGTGACCTGCGCTAAGGATAGAGCGTCTGTGGTTCCTATTGATGTTGCAGATAATGAAGTTACTGTGACCTGCGCTAAGGACAGTGCATCTGTGGTTCCTATTGATGTTGCAGATAATGAAGATATTGTGACCTGCGCTAAGGATAGAGCGTCTGTGGTTCCTATTGATGTTGCTGATAATGAAGTTACTGTGACCTGCGCTAAGGACAGTGTGTCTGTGGTTCCTATTGATGTTGCAGATAAGGAAGTTACTGTGACCTGCGCTAAGGACAGTGCATCTGTGGTTCCTATTGATTTTGCAGATAATGAAGATATTGTGACCTGCGCTAAGGACAGTGCGTCTGTGGTTCCTATTGATGTTGCAGATAATGAAGATACTGTGACCTGCGCTAAGGATAGAGCGTCTGTGGTTCCTATTGATGTTGCAGATAATGAAGATACTGTGACCTGCGCTAAGGATAGAGCGTCTGTGGTTCCTATTGATGTTGCAGATAATGAAGATACTGTGACCTGCGCTAAGGATAGAGCGTCTGTGGTTCCTATTGATGTTGCAGATAATGAAGATGCTGTGACCTGCGCTAAGGACAGTGCGTCTGTGGTTCCTATTGATGTTGCAGATAATGAAGATGCTGTGACCTGCGCTAAGGACAGTGTGTCTGTGGTTCCTATTGATGTTGCAGATAATGAAGATATTGTGACCTGCGCTAAGGATAGAGCGTCTGTGGTTCCTATTGATGTTGCAGATAATGAAGATACTGTGACCTGCGCTAAGGATAGAGCGTCTGTGGTTCCTATTGATGTTGCAGATAATGAAGATACTGTGACCTGCGCTAAGGATAGAGCGTCTGTGGTTCCTATTGATGTTGCAGATAATGAAGATACTGTGACCTGCGCTAAGGATAGAGCGTCTGTGGTTCCTATTGATGTTGCAGATAATGAAGATATTGTGACCTGCGCTAAGGATAGAGCGTCTGTGGTTCCTATTGATGTTGCAGATAATGAAGATATTGTGACCTGCGGTAAGGATAGAGCGTCTGTGGTTCCTATTGATGTTGCTGATAATGAAGATATTGTGACCTGCGCTAAGGATAGAGCGTCTGTGGTTCCTATTGATGTTGCTGATAATGAAGTTACTGTGACCTGCGCTAAGGACAGTGCGTCTGTGGTTCCTATTGATGTTGCAGATAATGAAGATATTGTGACCTGCGCTAAGGATAGAGCGTCTGTGGTTCCTATTGATGTTGCTGATAATGAAGTTACTGTGAGCTGCGGTAAGGATAGAGCGTCTGTGGTTCCTATTGATGTTGCAGATAATGAAGATACTGTGACCTGCGCTAAGGATAGAGCGTCTGTGGTTCCTATTGATGTTGCAGATAATGAAGATACTGTGACCGGCGCTAAGGATACAGCGTCTGTGGTTCCTATTGATGTTGCTGATAATGAAGTTACTGTGACCTGCGATAAGGATAGAGCGTCTGTGGTTCCTATTGATGTTGCAGATAATGAAGATACTGTGACCTGCTTGAGCGGACTGGCCAAATATGTTCGCCATGGCTTGATAAATCGAGCTCATAGTGTGTGTATATGTATATAATAATGTTAATAGATGTTTAGATTTTAAAAACATCATCCATAGAAAAGCCATATCTTAGATTATAAAGGATTTCTGTTGGTAGAGATAATGGGGCCTATCTATCAAGCTTCGAATGGAGCTTGATGCCCTGTGTTTCTGGCAAGCCAGCAGTCTCGCCAGAAACAGCAGTTATGAAGCAGCGGTCACAAAGACCGCTGCTCCATAACCCTGTCCGCCTGCTCTGAGCAGGCGGACAGACATCGCTGGAAATCAACCCGATTGAGTATGATCGGGTTGATTGACACCCCCTGCTGGCTGCCTATTTGCCGCGAGTCTGCAGGGGGCGGCGTTGCACCAGCAGCTCTTGTGATAAATTGATAAACTGGGGCCATTATGTAGCTGACTAGAACATATTACACATTCCTCTTTAAGTAAAAAGGAATATTGTAAGTAACCATGGGAATCGAGTTCTAAATACCAGGGGAATATGGCCCTAAATTCCTCATGTATTTGTCATATTTGTCTTATCTAATTGTTGTACTTATATCAATTGGTCCCTTGGACAGTGCTGAGAAAAATGCTGGCACTTTATAAATAAGATATACTAATAGCAGACATCCCAACCTGCAAAAGCTCATTTCAGGGAGGTGGCTTCTCCCGCTACTGCGCCGCCACCCGTCCCCCTCCCAGTTATATATTGGACACCTTGAAACCCTAAATAAAATAGAGACTTATCATTAAATTAGCTTCCCACTAAAGTCACATTTAAAAAAAGTAGCTTTATTGCACAACCACATACAATAAACCTATTTTCCAGTGACCGTACGCTTGTTGAATGCTTAAATATTTTAGAATACAAGGTTTAATTACGTGCAGTAAATAAGGTAGTATTTGTGTTTTTATTAAAATCAGGGGGGCTTTTTGGTTACTGATACTTTTTGGTTACTGATACTTTGAGGGTTCTATATATCGTCCCAGTAACTAAAGGCATTCCTTAAAGAAACACTTTTTCGGATTTGGGCTACATTGGATCATGGTACTTTGAGGGTTCTATATCGTCCCAGTAACTAAAGGCATTCCTTAAAGAAACACTTTTCCGGATTTGGGCCACATTGGATCATGGTACTTTGAGGGTTCTATATCGTCCCAGTAACTAAAGGCATTCCTTAAAGAAACACTTTTCCGGATTTGGGCCACATTGGATCATGGTACTTTGAGGGTTCTATATCGTCCCAGTAACTAAAGGCATTCCTTAAAGAATCACTTTTCCGGATTTGGGCCACATTGGATCATGGTACTTTGAGGGTTCTATATCGTCCCAGTAACTAAAGGCATTCCTTAAAGAAACACTTTTTCAGATTTGGGCCACATTGGATCATGGTACTTTGAGGTTTCTATATCGTCCCAGTAACTAAAGGCATTCCTTAAAGAAACACTTTTTCAGATTTGGGCTACATTGGATCATGGTACTTTGAGGGTTCTATAACGTCCCAGTAACTAAAGGCATTCCTTAAAGAAACACTTTTTTCAGATTTGGGCCACATTGGATCATGGTACTTTGAGGGTTCTATATCGTCCCAGTAACTAAAGGCATTCCTTAAAGAAACACTTTTCCGGATTTGGGCCACATTGGATCATGGTACTTTGAGGGTTCTATATCGTCCCAGTAACTAAAGGCATTCCTTAAAGAAACACTTTTCCGGATTTGGGCCACATTGGATCATGGTACTTTGAGGGTTCTATATCGTCCCAGTAACTAAAGGCATTCCTTAAAGAAACACTTTTTCAGATTTGGGCCATATTGGATCATGGTACTTTGAGGGTTCTATATCGTCCCAGTAACTAAAGGCATTCCTTAAAGAAACACTTTTTCAGATTTGGGCCACATTGGATCATGGTACTTTGAGGGTTCTATATCGTCCCAGTAACTAAAGGCATTCCTTAAAGAAACACTTTTTCATATTTGGGCCACATTGGATCATGGTACTTTGAGGGTTCTATATCGTCCCAGTAACTAAAGGCATTCCTTAAAGAAACACTTTTTCAGATTTGGGCTACATTGGATCATGGTACTTTGAGGGTTCTATAACGTCCCAGTAACTAAAGGCATTCCTTAAAGAAACACTTTTTCAGATTTGAGCCACATTGGATCATGGTACTGTGAGGGTTCTATAACGTCCCAGTAACTAAAGGCTCCTTAAAAAAACAATTTTCCAGATTTGGGCCACATTGGATCATGATACTTTGAGGGTTCTATAACGTCCCAGTAACTAAAGGCATTCCTTAAAGAAACACTTTTTCAGATTTGGGCCACATTGGATCATGGTACTGTGAGGGTTCTATAACGTCCCAGTAACTAAAGGCTCCTTAAAAAAACAATTTTCCGGATTTGGGCCACATTGGACCATGGTACTTTGAGGGTTCTATAACGTCCCAGTAACTAAAGGCTCCTTAAAAAAACAATTTTCCAGATTTGGGCCACATTGGATCATGGTACTTGGAGTTACAGGGAGATTGCACTCCATTTGCTGGCATCAGGGAGCCGCTATTACAATCAGGGAGACCTGGGATGTCTAATAGTAATAATAATATTTTATATCAAAATGTCATTAGCCACATCTAATTGTAAAGGGCCTTTAAATAACCAATCAATATGCAAGTCCCAAGACTTGCAAGGCGTGTGCATGTGAGATATGCAGCACAGTCTGCTCTGTCTTTTTATTAGGTACTTGATTGAGCAACTCTGCTGTATTTCCTGATCATTTAAACATAAGAAAACTACTGACCTTATTTCCTATAACTATAAGTGAAGCCAGGATAGCTATTTGCTGCGTGTAATATGTACTGAGTCACCAGACTGCGCAGCAAGGCACGTATCACGTGCACGTCACCTGGCACGTTACTTAATACTGAGGGAGACCTATTCAGTGACGTCACGACAGTCAGTGGCGCGCGTGCCCGGCTCCATCGCCCGTCCCCTAACAGCCCCTGCTGGTCTGGTGTCCGGGAAACCCCGTGCTTACGACGCCATCTTGGAACAGGCTCAGCAGTGCTGTGCAGGGGTAAAGCGCAGATTTAGCCAGGGAGACAGAGAGGTAGGAGGGGCTGGTGACTGAACCCGCCCAGAGATCTTCTCCCCAGTCAGCTGCCCGGCCACCGCCGCTTGTACAGGTAATGACACCGGGAAGTGCCCCGCTGAACACTGGTACACAGGGGGTTCATCTGCTCTTGTTTACATGGCAGGCGCTATCCATTCCTACTAATGTGCCCAGCAGGCCTCTCCAGCACTCAGGGGGTTAATGTCCCCGCAGGTGTGTATGGCCAGCTCAGGCCCTACCCATACCCACTGATGTGCCCACTAGCTCAGCAGGCCTCTCCAGCACTCAGGGGGTTAATGTCCCCGCAGGTGTGTATGCCCAGCTCAGGCCCTACCCATACCCACTCATATGCCCACTAGCTCAGCAGGCCTCTCCAGCACTCAGGGGGTTAATGTCCCCGCAGGTGTGTATGCCCAGCTCAGGCCCTACCCATACCCACTGATGTGCCCACTAGCTCAGCAGGCCTCTCCAGCACTCAGGGGGTTAATGTCCCCGCAGGTGTGTATGCCCAGCTCAGGCCCTACCCATACCCACTCATATGCCCACTAGCTCAGCAGGCCTCTCCAGCACTCAGGGGGTTAATGTCCCCGCAGGTGTGTATGCCCAGCTCAGACCCTACCCATACCCACTCATGTGCCCACTAGCTCAGCAGGCCTCTCCAGCACTCAGGGGGTTAATGTCCCCGCAGGTGTGTATGCCCAGCTCAGGCCCTACCCATACCCACTCATGTGCCCACTAGCTCAGCAGGCCTCTCCAGCACTCAGGGGGTTAATGTCCCCGCAGGTGTGTATGCCCAGCTCAGGCCCTACCCATACCCACTCATGTGCCCACTAGCTCAGCAGGCCTCTCCAGCACTCAGGGGGTTAATGTCCCCGCAGGTGTGTATGCCCAGCTCAGGCCCTACCCATACCCACTCATGTGCCCACTAGCTCAGCAGGCCTCTCCAGCACTCAGAGGGTTAATGTCCCCGCAGGTGTGTATGCCCAGCTCAGGCCCTACCCATACCCACTCATATGCCCACTAGCTCAGCAGGCCTCTCCAGCACTCAGGGGGTTAATGTCCCCGCAGGTGTGTATGCCCAGCTCAACCTAGTTCATCCCCCTACTGCTGCCTCAAATGTCTGGTGCCAATAAGCTTAACAACCCCCTTTGTATGCCTAGCCCATGCCCCTACTGCTGCCTCTAATGTCTGGTGCCAATAAGCTTAATAACCCTCCTTGTATGCCTAACCCATGCCCCTTCTGCTGCCTTTAATGCCTGGTGCCAATTAGCTTAACCACCCTCCTTGTATGCCTAGCCCATGCCCCTTCTGCTGCCTTTAATGCCTGGTGCCAATTAGCTTAACCACCCTCCTTGTATGCCTAGCCCATGCCCCTTCTGCTGCCTCTGTCTGGTGCCAATAAGCTTAATAACCCTCTTGGTATGCCTAACCCATGCCCCTTCTGGTGCCAATTAGCTTAACAACCTTCCTTGTATGCCTAACCCATGTCCTGTACCCATTCCCTTCTAGCTCAGCAGCTCTCCCCAGCAGTCAGGGGGTGAATGCACAGTGATTACTTGACACCCGTGGTGTATGCCCAGCTAGATACCATGCCCTTCCTGTACTCACTACCTACTAGCTCAGCAGACCTCCCCAGCAGTCATATAGTTAATAGCCATTATTACATGACAGCCGTGTGTAGCCTAGTCCTTCCCGGCACCACTGCCACCTCCCCTGCAGCAGTGACCATTGGCCCAGCAGGCCCAGCCATTGTATGTCAGAAAAAGCTGACAGTTTCCGGAAGAGCCTCATCCCGTGACCACATCCCTTATTTTCCTCTCAGCTGTTTAGGCCTCATACTGTCAGCATCTTGCACCTTTGTATATCTGCTGGATTTTTATCTTAGGGAGCTTAGATGTTGTGATTATTTAGATGCTGCAGAAATTCTGCCCCTCCTATTTTTACTGCAGAGGCAACATTTTTATCTCTGCCTTCTTTGTAACAGTACAAACCTCTGGCTGTGAAGGAGTTAAGGTGCGGGACGGCTCTGATTTCTCTTGTTACCTTATGTCATCTCTTTATTACTTGCTAGTAGGAGGAGTTGTATGTCTATTTGCTGTTCTTGTGTGTTGTAGAATGCAGTAATGTCTGTATTGTTTACAGCTATTAGCCCTGATCACACTCCTGTTTATTTGCTACTGCTCTGGCTTTCTGTAGATCATAGGATGTGTTATTAATTATTACAATCACTATTGGCAAATAAGCACTGCATTGTTTTGCAGTCTAGGAATAAAACCATTGAAAAGCTATTGGAATGATTATTTCCTCTGCTGTGACTATTCAGAGTTGTAAATGCGCTTCTGCACTGATCTAGCATTCACTGTGTATGATGTTGCAGGGTTCATTTCTGAATTTTGTAAATTTACAGTAAAACCAGGAAAATAATCAATGTACAAATTATATATATTTTCTCTAAATGATTTTTGTGTGTTTTAGTTTTGAGTAAACTCTACCCTTTATAAAATCAGATCCGGAATCTTAGTGTTATTTTAGATAGAGGTTAATTCATCAGATATAATGAAGTTGCGCTATAACTTACTTTTTAATATAGATATGAAATTCTAATTCCCCGCACTCCGCTGCTTCAAAAGAAATTTTTTCTGTGAGTGAACATTTTGAATAGTCCAATCAGTGCTCTAGCTACAACAAGTGTCATATGGGGAGAGCGCTGACCGTTGGCTCCCAGAGAAATTGACTTTTGAAGTCGGCGGCAGAGCGTGGGTTATTTATATTTTATATATACAGGACAGGTGTACCTCGGAGATATTGCAGGTATAGTTCCAGACCACATCAATAAAGTGAGACACACTATAATTCCACCCCCACACATATAAAAGTTATATTTACACCATAGCATCAGCGTTATGTCTAACCCTTCCCCAATGTACATACCTAATTAACAAATGCTAACCTCTGAGCCTTCAGCGAGTTGTAATTTTTTTTGCTGCTGGCTTGTGTGTGTATGTGTTTGTATATGTGTTTGTGTTTTTGTTTATGTGTATTTGTGTTTTATATGTGTATGTATGTGTGTGTATATGTGTATTTGTTTTTGTATGTGTATGTAAGTGTTTGTAAAAGTGTATTTTATATGTGTGTGTATTTGTGTTTTTATGTGTATATATGTGTATGTAGGTGATTGTGTGTATGTATATGTGCATTTGTGTTTTATGTGTATGTATATGTGTGTTTGTGTTTTTGTATTTAGGTGTTTGTAATTGTGTATTTGTGTGTTTTTTTTTTTTATATATATATATTGTGTGTGTGTGTAATGTGTATTTGGTTTTTTTATGTGTATGTAGGTGTTTGTAAATGTGTGTTTTATGTGTGTGTGTTTTATATATGTGTCTGTGTGTTTTATATATGTGTCTGTGTGTTTTATATATGTGTGTGTTTTTAATGTGTGTGTGTTTTTAATGTGTGTGTGTTTTTTATGTGTGTGTGTTTTTTATGTGTGTGTGTTTTTTATGTGTGTGTGTTTTTTATGTGTGTGTGTTTTTTATGTGTGTGTGTTTTTTATATGTGTGTGTTTTTTATATGTGTGTGTTTTTTATATGTGTGTGTTTTTTATATGTGTGTGTTTTTTATATGTGTATATATGTTTTATATGTGTGTGTTTTTTATATGTGTATATATGTTTTATATGTGTGTGTGTTTTATATATGTGTGTGTGTGTGTTTTATATGTGCGTGTTTTTATATGTGTATATATGTTGGGGGGGAAATGGCGCTATAGACTTGCTTGACACAGGGTTACCACAAACCTTAAATTTGTAAAAAAAATAAAATAAAAAAAAATAAAAATATCTGTGCAGCGCAATAAAACAAGGTACGCCTGTATATATTATAAAGTAAGTTATAGTGAAACTTAATTACAAATGATGAATTAAACGCCATCTAAAATCTCACTAACATTCCGGATCTTTTTTTATTATAAAGGAGAGAGCTGACCATCACTTTTAATTTTGGGATGGTGGTGTGCCACAGGATTTTTTAATGTAAAGTATGCCACGGCAAAACAAAATGTTAAAAATCACTGGTATATACTGTATTTTTATATCAGTATCTGTGCATATTCTTCTCTATAGTAGTGTATATTACATGCAGTTATCTGTAATTAGTATATACTGTATTTTTATATCGGTATCTGTGCATATTCTTCTCTATAGTAGTGTATATTACATGCAGTTATCTGTAATAAGTGTATACTGTATTTTTATATCAGTATCTGTGCATATTCTTCTCTATAGTAGTGTATATTACATGCAGTTATCTGTAATAAGTGTATACTGTATTTTTATATCAGTATCTGTGCATATTCTTCTCTATAGTAGTGTATATTACATGCAGTTATCTGTAATAAGTGTATACTGTATTTTTATATCAGTATCTGTGCATATTCTTCTCTATAGTAGTGTATATTACATGCAATTATATGACAATTAGTATATACTGTATTTTTATATCGGTATCTGTACATATTCTGTATAGTAGTGTTTATTACATGCAGTTATATGACAATTAGTGTATACTGTATATTTATATCAGTATCTGTACATATTCTGTATAGTAGTGTTTATTACATGCAGTTATATGTAATTAGTGTATACTGTATATTTATATCAGTATCTGTACATATTCTCTATAGTAGTGTATATTACATGCAGTTATCTGTAATAAGTGTATACTGTATTTTTATATCAGTAGCTGTGCATATTCTTCTCTATAGTAGTGTATATTACATGCAATTATATGACAATTAGTATATACTGTATTTTTATATCGGTATCTGTGCATATTCTTCTCTATAGTAGTGTCTATTACATGCAATTATATGACAATTAGTATATACTGTATTTTTATATCGGTATCTGTACATATTCTGTATAGTAGTGTCTGTTACATGCAGTTATATGTAATTAGTATATACTGTATATTTATATCAGTATCTGTACATATTCTGTATAGTAGTCTCTATTACATGCAGTTATATGACAATTAGTGTATACTGTATATTTATATCAGTATCTGTACATATTCTGTATAGTAGTGTCTATTACATGCAGTTATATGACAATTAGTATATACTGTATATTTATATCAGTATCTGTACATATTCTGTATAGTAGTGTCTATTACATGCAGTTATATGACAATGAGTGTATACTGTATATTTATATCAGTATCTGTACATATTCTGTATAGTAGTGTCTATTACATGCAGTTATATGACAATTAGTGTATACTGTATATTTATATCAGTATCTGTACATATTCTGTATAGTAGTGTCTATTACATGCAGTTATATGTAATTAGTGTATACTGTATATTTATATCAGTATCTGTGCATATTCTTCTCTATAGTAGTGTATATTACATGCAGTTATCTGTAATAAGTGTATACTGTATTTTTATATCGGTATCTGTGCATATTCTTCTCTATAGTAGTGTATATTACATGCAGTTATCTGTAATAAGTGTATACTGTATTTTTATATCGGTATCTGTGCATATTCTTCTCTATAGTAGTGTATATTACATGCAGTTATCTGTAATAAGTGTATACTGTATTTTTATATCGGTATCTGTGCATATTCTTCTCTATAGTAGTGTATATTACATGCAGTTATCTGTAATTAGTATTCTTCTCTATAGTAGTAGTGTGTATATAACATGCAGTTCTATGTAATTAGTATATACTGTATTTTTATATCAGTATTTGTGCATATTCTTCTCTATTGTAGTGTATATAACATGCAGTTATATGTAATTAGTATATACTGTATTTTTATATCAGTATTTGTGCATATTCTTCTCTATAGTAGTGTATATTACATGCAGTTATATGTAATTAGTATTCTTCTCTATAGTAGTAGTGTGTATATAACATGCAGTTATATGTAATTAGTATATACTGTATTTTTATATCGGTATCTGTGCATATTCTTCTCTATAGTAGTGTCTATTACATGCAATTATATGACAATTAGTATATACTGTATATTTATATCAGTATCTGTACATATTCTGTATAGTAGTGTCTATTACATGCAGTTATATGACAATTAGCGTATACTGTATATTTATATCAGTATCTGTACATATTCTGTATAGTAGTGTCTATTACATGCAGTTATATGACAATTAGTGTATACTGTATTTTTATATCGGTATCTGTGCATATTCTGTATAGTAGTGTCTATTACATGCAGTTATATGTAATTAGTGTATACTGTATATTTATATCAGTATCTGTGCATATTCTTCTCTATAGTAGTGTATATTACATGCAGTTATCTGTAATAAGTGTATACTGTATTTTTATATCGGTATCTGTGCATATTCTTCTCTATAGTAGTGTATATTACATGCAGTTATCTGTAATTAGTATTCTTCTCTATAGTAGTAGTGTGTATATAACATGCAGTTCTATGTAATTAGTATATACTGTATTTTTATATCAGTATTTGTGCATATTCTTCTCTATTGTAGTGTATATAACATGCAGTTATATGTAATTAGTATATACTGTATTTTTATATCAGTATTTGTGCATATTCTTCTCTATAGTAGTGTATATTACATGCAGTTATATGTAATTAGTATTCTTCTCTATAGTAGTAGTAGTGTGTATATAACATGCAGTTATATGTAATTAGTATATACTGTATTTTTATATCGGTATCTGTGCATATTCTTCTCTATAGTAGTGTCTATTACATGCAGTTATATGTAATTAGTATATACTGTATTTTTATATCAGTATTTGTGCATATTCTTCTCTATAGTAGTGTATATTACATGCAGTTATATGTAATTAGTATATACTGTATTTTTATATCAGTATTTGTGCATATTCTTCTCTATAGTAGTGTATATTACATGCAGTTATATGTAATTAGTATATACTGTATTTTTATATCAGTATTTGTGCATATTCTTCTCTATAGTAGTGTATATTACATGCAGTTATATGTAATTAGTATATACTGTATTTTTATATCAGTATTTGTGCATATTCTTCTCTATAGTAGTGTATATTACATGCAGTTATATGTAATTAGTATATACTGTATATTTATATCAGTATCTGTACATATTCTGTATAGTAGTGTCTATTACATGCAGTTATATGACAATTAGTGTATACTGTATTTTTATATCAGTATCTGTGCATATTCTTCTCTATAGTAGTGTCTATTACATGCAATTATATGACAATTATTGTATACTATATATTTATATCAGTATCTGTACATATTCTGTATAGTAGTGTCTATTACATGCAGTTATATGACAATTATTGTATACTATATATTTATATCAGTATCTGTACATATTCTGTATAGTAGTGTCTATTACATGCAGTTATATGACAATTATTGTATACTGTATATTTATATCAGTATCTGTACATATTCTGTATAGTAGTGTCTATTACATACAGTTATATGACAATGAGTGTATACTGTATATTTATATCAGTATCTGTACATATTCTGTATAGTAGTGTCTGTTACATGCAGTTATATGACAATTAGTGTATACTGTATATTTATATCAGTATCTGTACATATTCTGTATAGTAGTGTCTATTACATGCAGTTATATGACAATTAGTGTATACTGTATATTTATATCAGTATCTGTACATATTCTGTATAGTAGTGTCTATTACATGTAGTTATATGACAATTAGTGTATACTGTATATTTATATCAGTATCTGTACATATTCTGTATAGTAGTGTCTATTACATGCAGTTATATGACAATTAGTGTATACTGTATATTTATATCAGTATCTGTGCATATTCTTCTCTATAATAGTGTCTATTACATGCAGTTATATGACAATTAGTGTATACTGTATATTTATATCAGTATCTGTACATATTCTGTATAGTAGTGTATATTACATTCAGTTATATGACAATTAGTGTATACTGTATATTTATATCAGTATCTGTACGTATTCTGTATAGTAGTGTCTGTTACATGCAGTTATGACAATTAGTGTATACTGTATATTTATATCAGTATCTGTACATATTCTGTATAGTAGTGTCTATTACATGCAGTTATATGACAATTAGTGTATACTGTATATTTATATCAGTATCTGTACATATTCTGTATAGTAGTGTCTATTACATGCAGATATATGTAATTAGTGTATACTGTATATTTATATCAGTATCTGTACATATTCTGTATAGTAGTGTCTATTACATGCAGTTATATGTAATTAGTGTATACTATATATTTATATCAGTATCTGTACATATTCTGTATAGTAGTGTCTATTACATGCAGTTATATGACAATTAGTGTATACTGTATATTTATATCAGTATCTGTACATATTCTGTATAGTAGTGTCTATTACATGCAGTTATGACAATTAGTGTATACTGTATTTTTATATCAGTATCTGTGCATATTCTTCTCTATAGTAGTGTCTATTACATGCAATTATATGACAATTGGTGCAGTCCTTGCCGTTTCAGGAGGAGATTTGGGAGACGTTTAGAGCGATGGATGTTTGCTGACGATCAGTTGATACCTGCTTATCGTGTGTGTGTGTGTACAGTGCATTTACTATTGCCTTGAAGATCATTTATTTGTAATTGCTTTTTGTACATATGCAACTTTTTGTATATCGTCCATTTCAAGCAAATGTTGGTACAAATTTACTCAACACAGAAGGTTTTAGTGCAAACAACCCAGCTACTTAAAGGGACAATATACACCAATTGTCATATAACTGCATGTAATAGACACTACTATAAAGAAGAATATGCACAGATGCTAATCTAAAAATCCAGTATAAAACCTTTTAGAAACTTAATTTGAAGCTCCCAGGTTATCATTGTTGATGAGGTTAGGCTGGGACATCCAGTGAAAAGGGCTGGGAAAACAGGAGTCTGTAGACATCAGTATACATCTAAAACTTTGGGGCTTGGTTAGGAGTATAAAAAGCAACACAATGTTAATAAAAAAAACTATACATTGTTACAAAAACACTCCCAGATGTGCTGTATAAATGCATCTTATGCAAAGAAAAGCTAATTTGTCACGGCCTTCTATAAAGGGGTATTAAATACTTGTTGCTTTCTGTGTTAAAAAAAATCATGTGCCCAACACAAAAATGCTTAAACACAAGTTAGCAGTGATAAGAAAATAAGATAAACAATATCTGTTACAGCTGCTAGACTTATAACCAGAACAATTAAATAGGAGCAAAAAAAATACAAATATTGTTTAATAGAAATGCTATATTTTTTATAATCTATTGTTTGTGTAAACAATGTTACAATATTGTGACAATATATACAAATAATGATACTTGCACAAAACTAGAGATTCTCAAACAAAATGAATCCCCTCTAATTCTGACCGTGAGGATCCAGCTTGTCTATATCGGCTATTTGATTTGCATAGCTGATAAATAATTCCCCTTTACATATTTTGGTTATTTTTTGCATGCTGCCAGTTAAATTTCTCCAACATAGGTGTGTCCGGTCCACGGCGTCATCCTTACTTGTGGGATATTCTCTTCCCCAACAGGAAATGGCAAAGAGCCCAGCAAAGCTGGTCACATGATCCCTCCTAGGCTCCGCCTACCCCAGTCATTCTCTTTGCCGTTGTACAGGCAACATCTCCACGGAGATGGCTTAGAGTTTTTTAGTGTTTAACTGTAGTTTTTCATTATTCAATCAAGAGTTTGTTATTTTCAAATAGTGCTGGTACGTACTATTTACTCAGAAACAGAAAAGAGACGAAGAATTCTGTTTGTATGAGGAAAATGATTTTAGCAACCGTAACTAAAATCCATGGCTGTTCCACACAGGACTGTTGAGAGCAATTAACTTCAGTTGGGGGAACAGTGTGCAGTCTCTTACTGCTTGAGGTATGACACATTCTAACAAGACGATGTAATGCTGGAAGCTGTCATTTTCCCTATGGGATCCGGTAAGCCATGTTTATTACGATTGTAAATAAGGGCTTCACAAGGGCTTATTTAAACTGTAGACTTTTTCTGGGCTAAATCGATTGATTATTAACACATATTTAGCCTTGAGGAATCATTTTTTATGGGTATTTTGATATAATAATATCGGCAGGCACTGTTTTAGACACCTTATTCTTTAGGGGCTTTCCCAAAGCATAGGCAGAGTCTCATTTTCGCGCCGGTGTTGCGCACTTGTTTTTGAGAGGCATGGCATGCAGTCGCATGTGAGAGGAGCTCTGATACTTATAAAAGACTTCTGAAGGCGTCATTTGGTATCGTATTCCCCTTTGGGTTTGGTTGGGTCTCAGCAAAGCAGATACCAGGGACTGTAAAGGGGTTTAAAGCTTAAAACGGCTCCGGTTCCGTTATTTTAAGGGTTAAAGCTTCCAAAATTGGTGTGCAATATTTTCAAAGCTTTAAGACGCTGTGGTGAAAATTTGGTGAATTTTGAACAATTCCTTCATGTTTTTTCGCAATTGCAGTAATAAAGTGTGTTCAGTTTAAAATTTAAAGTGACAGTAACGGTTTTATTTTAAAACGTTTTTTGTACTTTCTGTTCAAGTTTATGCCTGTTTAACATGTCTGAACTACCAGATAGACTGTGTTCTGAATGTGGGGAAGCCAGAATTCCTATTCATTTAAATAAATGTGATTTATGTGATAATGACAATGATGCCCAAGATGATTCCTCAAGTGAGGGGAGTAAGCATGGTACTGCATCATTCCCTCCTTCGTCTACACGAGTCTTGCCCACTCAGGAGGCCCCTAGTACATCTAGCGCGCCAATACTCCTTACTATGCAACAATTAACGGCTGTAATGGATAATTCTGTCAAAAACATTTTAGCCAAAATGAACCCTTGTCAGCGTAAGCGTGGCTGCTCTGTTTTAGTTACTGAAGAGCATGACGACGCTGATATTAATATCTCTGAAGGGCCCCTAACCCAATCTGAGGGGGCCAGGGAGGTTTTGTCTGAGGGAGAAATTACTGATTTAGGGAACATTTCTCAGCAGGCTGAATCTGATGTGATTACATTTAAATTTAAATTGGAACATCTCCGCATTTTGCTTAAGGAGGTATTATCCACTCTGGATGATTGTGAAAATTTAGTCATCCCAGAGAAACTATGTAAAATGGACAAGTTCCTAGAGGTGCCGGGGCTCCCAGAAGCTTTTCCTATACCCAAGCGGGTGGCGGACATTGTTAATAAAGAATGGGAAAGGCCCGGTATTCCTTTCGTCCCTCCCCCCATATTTAAAAAATTGTTTCCTATGGTCGACCCCAGAAAGGACTTATGGCAGTCAGTCCCCAAGGTCGAGGGAGCGGTTTCTACTTTAAACAAACGCACCACTATTCCCATAGAGGATAGTTGTGCTTTCAAAGATCCTATGGATAAAAAATTAGAAGGTTTGCTTAAAAAGATGTTTGTTCAGCAGGGTTACCTTCTACAACCCATTTCATGCATTGTCCCTGTCACTACTGCCGCATATTTCTGGTTTGATGAACTGCTTAAGGTGCTCGATAGTGACTCTCCTCCTTATGAGGAGATTATGGACAGAATCAATGCTCTCAAATTGGCTAATTCTTTCACTCTAGACGCCTCTTTGCAATTGGCTAAGTTAGCGGCTAAGAACTCTGGGTTTGCTATTGTGGCGCGCAGAGCGCTTTGGTTGAAATCTTGGTCGGCTGATGCGTCTTCCAAGAACAAGCTACTAAACATTCCTTTCAAGGGGAAAACGTTGTTTGGTCCTGACTTGAAAGAGATTATCTCTGATATCACTGGGGGTAAGGGCCACGCCCTTCCTCAGGATCGGCCTTTCAAGGCAAAAAATAGACCTAATTTTCGTCCCTTTCGTAAAAACGGACCAGCCCAAGGTGCTACGTCCTCTAAGCAAGAGGGTAATACTTCTCAGGCCAAGCCAGCTTGGAGACCAATGCAAGGCTGGAACAAGGGAAAGCAGGCCAAGAAACCTGCCACTGCTACCAAGACAGCATGAAATAGTGGCCCCCGATCCGGGACCGGATCTGGTGGGGGGCAGACTCTCTCTCTTCGCTCAGGCTTGGGCAAGAGATGTTCTGGATCCTTGGGCGCTAGAAATAGTCTCCCAGGGTTATCTTCTGGAATTCAAGGGACTTCCCCCAAGGGGGAGGTTCCACAGGTCGCAGTTGTCTTCAGACCACATAAAAAGACAGGCGTTCTTACATTGTGTAGAAGACCTGTTAAAAATGGGAGTGATTCATCCTGTTCCATTAAGAGAACAGGGGATGGGGTTCTACTCCAATCTGTTCATAGTTCCCAAAAAAGAGGGAACGTTCAGACCAATCCTAGATCTCAAGATCTTAAACAAATTTCTCAAGGTCCCATCGTTCAAGATGGAAACCATCCGAACTATCCTTCCTTCCATCCAGGAAGGTCAATTCATGACCACGGTGGATTTAAAGGATGCGTATCTACATATTCCTATCCACAAGGAACATCATCGGTTCCTAAGGTTTGCATTCCTGGACAAACATTACCAGTTCGTGGCGCTTCCTTTCGGATTAGCCACTGCTCCAAGGATTTTCACAAAGGTACTAGGGTCCCTTCTAGCGGTGCTAAGACCAAGGGGCATTGCAGTAGTACCTTACCTGGACGACATTCTGATTCAAGCGTCGTCCCTTCCTCAAGCAAAGGCTCACACGGACATTGTCCTGGCCTTTCTCAGATCTCACGGCTGGAAAGTGAACGTGGAAAAGAGTTCTCTATCCCCGTCAACAAGGGTTCCCTTCTTGGGAACAATTATAGACTCCTTAGAAATGAGGATCTTTCTAACAGAGGCCAGAAAAACAAAGCTTCTGGACTCTTGTCGGATACTTCATTCCGTTCCTCTTCCTTCCATAGCTCAGTGCATGGAAGTGATCGGGTTGATGGTGGCGGCGATGGACATAGTTCCTTTTGCGCGCATTCATCTAAGACCATTACAACTGTGCATGCTCAGTCAGTGGAATGGGGACTATACAGACTTGTCTCCGAAGATACAAGTAAATCAGAAGACCAGAGACTCACTCCGTTGGTGGCTGTCCCTGGACAATCTGTCTCAAGGGATGATGTTCCACAGACCAGAGTGGGTCATTGTCACGACCGACGCCAGTCTGATAGGCTGGGGCGCGGTCTGGGGATCCCTGAAAGCTCAGGGTCTTTGGTCTCGGGAAGAATCTCTTCTACCGATAAATATTCTGGAACTGAGAGCGATATTCAATGCTCTCCAGGCCTGGCCCCAGCTTGCGAGGACCAGGTTCATACGGTTTCAATCAGACAACATGACGACTGTTGCGTACATCAACCATCAGGGGGGAACAAGGAGTTCCCTAGCGATGGAAGAAGTAACCAAAATAATTCTTTGGGCGGAGTCTCACTCCTGCCACCTGTCTGCTATCCACATCCCAGGAGTGGAAAATTGGGAAGCGGATTTTCTGAGTCGGCAGACATTGCATCCGGGGGAGTGGGAACTCCATCCGGAAATCTTTGCCCAAGTCACTCACCTGTGGGGCATTCCAGACATGGATCTGATGGCCTCTCGTCAGAACTTCAAAGTTCCTTGCTACGGGGCCAGATCCAGGGATCCCAAGGCGGCTCTAGTGGATGCACTAGTGGCACCTTGGACCTTCAAACTAGCTTATGTGTTCCCGCCATTTCCTCTCATCCCCAGGCTGATAGCCAGGATCAAGCAGGAGAGGGCGTCGGTGATCTTGATAGCTCCTGCGTGGCCACGCAGGACTTGGTATGCAGATCTGGTGAATATGTCATCGGCTCCACCTTGGAAGCTACCTTTGAGACGAGACCTTCTTGTTCAGGGTCCGTTCGAACATCCGAATCTGGTTTCACTCCAGCTGACTGCTTGGAGATTGAACGCTTGATTTTATCGAAGCGAGGATTCTCAGATTCTGTTATCGATACTCTTGTTCAGGCCAGAAAGCCTGTGACTAGAAAGATTTACCACAAAATTTGGAAAAAATATATCTGTTGGTGTGAATCTAAAGGATTCCCTTGGGACAAGGTTAAGATTCCTAGGATTCTATCCTTCCTTCAAGAAGGATTGGAAAAAGGATTATCTGCAAGTTCCCTGAAGGGACAGATTTCTGCCTTGTCGGTATTACTTCACAAAAAGCTGGCAGCTGTGCCAGATGTTCAAGCCTTTGTGCAGGCTCTGGTTAGAATCAAGCCTGTTTACAAACCTTTGACTCCTCCTTGGAGTCTCAATTTAGTTCTTTCAGTTCTTCAGGGGGTTCCGTTTGAACCCTTACATTCCGTTGATATTAAGTTATTATCTTGGAAAGTTTTGTTTTTAGTTGCGATTTCTTCTGCCAGAAGAGTCTCAGAATTATCTGCTCTGCAGTGTTCTCCTCCTTATCTGGTGTTCCATGCAGATAAGGTGGTTTTACGTACTAAACCTGGTTTTCTTCCAAAAGTTGTTTCTAACAAAAACATTAACCAGGAGATTATCGTACCTTCTCTGTGTCCGAAACCAGTTTCAAAGAAGGAACGTTTGTTGCACAATTTGGATGTTGTTCGCGCTCTAAAATTCTATTTAGATGCTACAAAGGATTTTAGACAAACATCTTCCTTGTTTGTTGTTTATTCAGGTAAAAGGAGAGGTCAAAAAGCAACTTCTACCTCTCTCTCTTTTTGGATTAAAAGCATCATCAGATTGGCTTACGAGACTGCCGGACGGCAGCCTCCCGAAAGAATCACAGCTCATTCCACTAGGGCTGTGGCTTCCACATGGGCCTTCAAGAACGAGGCTTCTGTTGATCAGATATGTAGGGCAGCGACTTGGTCTTCACTGCACACTTTTACCAAATTTTACAAGTTTGATACTTTTGCTTCTTCTGAGGCTATTTTTGGGAGAAAGGTTTTGCAAGCCGTGGTGCCTTCCATTTAGGTGACCTGATTTGCTCCCTCCCTTCATCCGTGTCCTAAAGCTTTGGTATTGGTTCCCACAAGTAAGGATGACGCCGTGGACCGGACACACCTATGTTGGAGAAAACAGAATTTATGTTTACCTGATAAATTTCTTTCTCCAACGGTGTGTCCGGTCCACGGCCCGCCCTGGTTTTTTTTTTTTAATCAGGTCTGATATTTTATTTTCTTTAACTACAGTCACCACGGTACCATATGGTTTCTCCTATGCAAATATTCCTCCTTAACGTCGGTCGAATGACTGGGGTAGGCGGAGCCTAGGAGGGATCATGTGACCAGCTTTGCTGGGCTCTTTGCCATTTCCTGTTGGGGAAGAGAATATCCCACAAGTAAGGATGACGCCGTGGACCGGACACACCGTTGGAGAAAGAAATTTATCAGGTAAACATAAATTCTGTTTTCTCTTAAATAGTGCTCTAGGTTGCTATGACAACTGAAATGAACGCCCTGACACTTAGAAAATTGTACCCATGTCTAGTTTTGCATCTATTCAGGATTCCTCTTGTGTATTCCTGCAGCCACCTCTCCTCTGGCCTGCTGTAGCATTGGCTGTGTGTAGAGCATGCTGGTCTTACCTTTTGAAGATTTGGTTCTGGGCATTGAGACGGTGACTGAGATTGCATCTGGCAACCATCTCTCTGGACCAAGGGGAATACTGCATCTGTGATGCAGTTCAGGTTGCCAGTTTTCTCTCATTCCAGGGACCTGTACAACCATTCTGTTCCATCTCCCCCTGCTGAGCAGTAGGTCTACAGGAGAGGAGCTGATATGCTGCTGATCCTAGGACAAATAGGATTCTACTTGTTGTACAGTGACTCTAGTAAAGGCACCAGGCTGAGCAGTAGGTCTACAGGAGAGGAGCTGATATGCTGCTGATCCTAGGACAAATAGGATTCTACTTGTTGTACAGTGACTCTAGTAAAGGCACCAGGCTGAGCAGTAGGTCTACAGGAGAGGAGCTGATATGCTGCTGATCCTAGGACAAATAGGATTCTACTTGTTGTTGTACAGTGACTCTAGTAAAGGCACCAGGCTGAGCAGTAGGTCTACAGGAGAAGAACTGATATGCTGCTGATCCTGAGACAAATAGGATTCTACTTGTTGTACAGTGACTCTAGTAAAGGCACCAGGCTGAGCAGTAGTTCTACAGGAGAGGAGCTGATATGCTGCTGATCCTGAGACAAATAGGATTCTACTTGTTGTACAGTGACTCTAGTAAAGGCACCAGGCTGAGCAGTAGGTCTACAGGAGAGGAGCTGATATGCTGCTGATCCTAGGACAAATAGGATTCTACTTGTTGTACAGTGACTCTAGTAAAGGCACCAGGCTGAGCAGTAGGTCTACAGGAGAGGAACTGATATGCTGCTGATCCTGAGACAAATAGGATTCTACTTGTTGTATAGTGACTCTAGTTAAAGGCACCAGGCTGAGCAGTAGGTCTACAGGAGAGGAGCTGATATGCTGCTGATCCTGGGACAAATAGGATTCTACTTGTTGTACTGTGACTCTAGTAAAGGCACCAGGCTGAGCAGTAAGCCTACAGAAGAGGAGCTGATATGCTGCTGATCCTGGGACAAATAGGATTCTACTTATAGTACAGTGACTCTTGTAAAGGCACCAGGCTGAGCAGTAGGTCTACAGGAGAGGAGCTGATATGCTGCTGATCCTGAGACAAATAGACAAATAGGATTCTACTTGTTGTACAGTGACTCTAGTAAAGGCACCAGGCTGAGCAGTAGGTCTACAGGAGAGGAGCTGATATGCTGCTGATCCTGGGACAAATAGGATTCTACTTGTTGTACAGTGACTCTAGTAAAGGCACCAGGCTGAGCAGTAGGTCTACAGGAGAAGAACTGATATGCTGCTGATCCTGAGACAAATAGGATTCTACTTGTTGTACAGTGACTCTAGTAAAGGCACCAGGCTGAACAGTAGGTCTTCAGGAGAGGAGCTGATATGCTGCTGATCCTGGGACAAATAGGATTCTACTTGTTGTACAGTGACTCTAGTAAAGGCACCAGGCTGAGCAGTAGGTCTACAGGAGAGGAGCTGATATGCTGCTGATCCTAGGACAAATAGGATTCTACTTGTTGTACAGTGACTCTAGTAAAGGCACCAGGCTGAGCAGTAGGTCTACAGGAGAGGAGCTGATATGCTGCTGATCCTAGGACAAATAGGATTCTACTTGTTGTACAGTGACTCTAGTAAAGGCACCAGGCTGAGCAGTAGGTCTACAGGAGAGGAACTGATATGCTGCTGATCCTGAGACAAATAGGATTCTACTTGTTGTACAGTGACTCTAGTAAAGGCACCAGGCTGAGCAGTAGGTCTACAGGAGAGGAGCTGATATGCTGCTGATCCTAGGACAAATAGGATTCTACTTGTTGTACAGTGACTATAGTAAAGGCACCAGGCTGAGCAGTAGGTCTACAGGAGAAGAACTGATATGCTGCTGATCCTGAGACAAATAGGATTCTATTTGTTGTACAGTGACTCTAGTAAAGGCACCAGGCTGAACAGTAGGTCTACAGGAGAGGAACTGATATGCTGCTGATCCTGGGACAAATAGGATTCTACTTGTTGCTGGTATATGGTGCAAACCAGGCCACCAGAAATCTTAAGAGTATAGTCACACAAGCAATAGTAGATAGAAAAGTTCTCCCGCACATTAGTATATGAAGGTTTTCAAGTCTGTATATATGAATCGACTCATCACAGTTTTGTCACAGTGGCCTATCTACATCCCTGCCTGTGGGCACAGGTGTGTGTATTTTGATTACTACGTTACTGATTGACACCCCTGTATGGATTCCGGCACCTGAGCTTTATTGTTAGTCACCTGTCTGCTGAGCCTTTCAATTTGTTGAAGAATGTATCGTTAGGCAAGGTGTGTGTAAATTTCTTTCCCCTGAGTGCAATATATGTACTCCAGCTAAAAGGTTTACCTAGGGCTTGCATACATTCATTCCATAGCTCCTAAAGAAATATGCATCTTATTTTCATAGCATTGTTTCAACTCCTGCATTAACCTTTACTGGAGGCCAAAATGTTTACAATAGACCAGTCAATTTCTGTAGAAGTCATCCATTGGTTGCTCAGTCATGGGCATTATAAAGTAGCCGGTGGAGGCCAATATAATTCTTTCTGCTATCCAAAGCACAAATTAATTGCATTATTTAACATAAATGTATTTAGTGTGAATAAACTTACTTAGTCTAAAGTTCAGACATTATTTCATAGGCTTGTTGACATCATTTGTAAGGTAAATTGTTATTAAATCTCCAGGATATACACTATATCCCCTCTAAAGGAGTTGAATATTTAAAAATATTCCAATATGTACTGTAATTTATAAACACTATCTCTAAATATTTTAGGGTTCCTCTTGCCCCTTTATGCCTGGACATTTTATCTTAGCAGCCCCTTGTTGTCTGTAGGATGTGTTAGCGGTTTAAATGTGACTTTAAAGGGACAGTGTACCATACGTTTTTCTGCCCTTAAAGTGAAGGTAAAGTTTTCTTACTTTGAAGACGTCAATGCATCAATTAATAGTAGAAGAAGCTAATCGCTAAGTTTATTTTAATATTCTTTAAATATTTTGATAGTTTTTAAATATATATATTTGCTTACTGTTTCCATGAAAACTCCTCCCAACCACTACTTCCTGATTTTCTTTGCTGTGATGTATAGATCGGTCCCACCCGCTCTATACGGATCTCTAAAGCGCGTTCACGAGCTACTGCGCATACGATACTCTGAAATCCATGAAAGCAGATGATGTAATGCGGGTATTCATAATAAAATTGCGAAACTGGAGCGCGCTTAGATTCCAATATGGATAATAAAACTATAGCGCATGCGCAGTTTAAAAAGGAGGCAGGTGACGTAGTTTGACGGCCGCCTAACGGCCAGAATTTAAATTGGATTTTCTCAGAAAGTGATCCAGTAAAAAAAAAAAAAAAAAAAAAATTACGGGTTTAATTGGCTAAGCTTAAAAAATAGTTTGATTATGGCTATAACTTAATTTACAGATAATTTTGAAAAACTTGATGAATGAAAGTCATATTTATTTGGGACAAAGAATGTAATTCTAGATCGTCAAATAGGTAACTTTACCTTCACTTTAAGTTTGTTTCCAGTGATCCATTGGAAAATGTATTTAAAATTGTATGTTGTATCTGGATTGTCAAAGGGGAAAAAAATCTACTTCACAGTTCAATCCATGACACATCACTTGGACCTTACAGCATACATTTGTAAAAACATTTCCTATTTGATCAAATTTGTTTTTATATAGGATGAATACAAATGGTCTCTGTAAATGTACGTTCTATCTGATTAGCATATTACGTGTGTGTATAGTTTGTCATTGGTTTGTACATACATCTTCTGAGATATATATATTTCTCCAACATTGGTGTGTCCGGTCCACGGCGTCATCCTTACTTGTGGGAATATCTCTTCCCCAACAGGAAATGGCAAAGAGCCCAGCAAAAGCTGTCCATATAGTCCCTCCTAGGCTCCGCCCACCCCAGTCATTCTCTTTGCCGTTGCACAGGCAACATCTCCACGGAGATGGTTAAGAGTATGTGGTGTTTAGTTGTAGTTTTTTATTCTACTATCAAGAGTTTGTTATTTTAAAATAGTGCTGGTATGTACTATTTACTCTGAAACAGAAAAAGATGAAGAGTTCTGTTTGTGAGAGGAAGATGATTTTAGCAGACAGTAACTAAAATCCTTTGCTATTTCCACATAGGACTGTTGAGATGAAGTAACTTCAGTTGGGGGAAACAGTTAGCAGAGTATGACTAGCCATATTTCTAACAAGACTGTGTAATGCTGGAAGGCTGTCATTTCCCCTCATGGGGACCGGTAAGCCATTTTCTTAGTCTCAAACAGAATAAAGTGCTTAATATGGGCTATAAAACTGGTAGACACTTTTTTATGGGCAAAATTGATTGCTTTATTTGGGCATTTTATACATCTTATGTTGAAATTCACACTTATAAACTTTGGGGAACGTTTTTTAACGTCAGGCACTGAGTTAGACACCTTTCCAGTCAGGAAGGGCCTTCCCTGTTGTAGGCTGAGCCTCATTTTCACGCCATTACTGCGCAGTTACTTTTGAGAGCAAGACATGCAGATGCATGTGTGTGGATCTGAAAGTAGTTGGAAAGGTTCCTAGAAGGCTTCGTTTGGTATTGTATTCCCCCCTGGGTTTGGTAAAGTCGCAGCAAAGGCTGTAGCTGGGACTGTAGAGGGGTTAAAACTGTAACCGGCTCCGGTTTCTTCATTTTAAGGGTTAAAGCTCTGAAATTTGGGGTGCAATACTTTGAATGCTTTAAGACACTGTGGTGAAAATTTGGTAAATTTTGAACAATTCCTTCATACTTTTTCACATATTCAGTAATAAAGAGTGCCCTGTTTAAAATTTAAAGAGACAGTAACGTTTTTGTTTTAAAACGTTTTTTGTACTTTATTGACAAGTTTAAGCCTGTTTAACATGTCTGTGCCTTAAGATAAGCTATGTTCTATATGTATGAAAGTCAATGTGTCTCCCCCTTCAAAATTGTGTGATAATTGTGCCATAGCGTCCAAACAAAGTAAGGACAGTATTGCCACAGATAGTAAAGTTGCCCAAGATGATTCATCAGATGAAGGGAGTACACATAGTTCTACATCATCTCCTTCTGTGTCTATGCCAGTTTTGCCCACGCAGGAGGCCCCTAGTACTTCTAGCGCGCCAATGCTTATTACTATGCAACAATTGACGGCAGTAATGGATAACTCCATAGCAAATATTTTATCCAAAATGCCTGCATATCAGAGAAAGCACGATTGCTCTGTTTTAAACACTGTAGAACAGGAGGGCGCTGATGATAATTGCTCTGTCATACCCTCACACCAATCCGAAGGGGCCATGAGGGAGGTTTTGTCAGATGGGGAAATTTCAGATTCAGGTAGAATTTCTCAACAGGCAGAACCTGATGTTGTGACATTTAAATTTAAATTAGAGCATCTCCGCGCACTGCTTAAGGAGGTGTTATCTACTCTGGATGATTGTGACAACCTGGTCATTCCAGAAAAACTATGCAAGATGGACAAGTTCCTAGAGGTTCCGGTGCACCCCGACGCTTTTCCTATACCCAAGCGGGTGGCGGACATAGTAAATAAGGAGTGGGAGAAGCCCGGCATACCTTTTGTTCCCCCTCCTATATTTAAGAAATTATTTCCTATGGTCGACCCCAGAAAGGACTTATGGCAGACAGTCCCTAAGGTCGAGGGGGCAGTTTCTACTCTAAACAAGCGCACTACTATTCCTATCGAGGATAATTGTGCTTTCAAAGATCCTATGGATAAAAAATTGGAGGGTTTGCTTAAAAAGATTTTTGTACAGCAAGGTTACCTCCTGCAACCCATTTCGTGCATTGTTCCTGTCACTACAGCAGCGTGGTTCTGGTTCGAGGAACTAGAAAAGTCGCTCAGTAGAGAGACTCCGTATGAGGAGGTTATGGACAGAGTTCACGCACTTAAGTTAGCTAACTCTTTTATTTTAGATGCCGCTTTGCAATTAGCTAGATTAGCGGCGAAAAATTCAGGGTTTGCAATTGTGGCGCGCAGAGCGCTTTGGCTAAAGTCTTGGTCAGCGGATGTATCTTCCAAGACAAAATTGCTTAATATCCCCTTCAAGGGTAAAACTCTCTTTGGGCCAGAATTTAAAGAGATTATCTCAGACATCACTGGGGGAAAGGGCCACGCCCTCCCACAAGATAGGCCTTTCAAAGCCAAGAATAAGTCTAATTTTCGTTCCTTTCGCAATTTCAGGAACGGACCGGCCTCCAACTCTGCATCCTCTAAACAAGAGGGTAATGCTTCGCAAACCAAACCAGCTTGGAAACCGATGCAAGGCTGGAACAAGGGTAAGCAGGCCAAGAAGCCTGCTGCGGCTAACAAAACAGCATGAAGGAGTAGCCCGTGATCCGGGACCGGATCTAGTAGGGGGCAGACTCTCTCTCTCTTCGCTCAGGCTTGGGCAAGAGATGTTCAGGATCCCTGGGCACTAGAAATAGTTTCTCAGGGTTATCTTCTGGAATTCAAGGAACTACCCCCAAGGGGAAGGTTCCACATGTCTCACTTATCTTCAAACCAAATAAAGAGACAGGCATTCTTACATTGTGTAGAAGACCTGTTAAAAATGGGAGTGATACACCCAGTTCCAACGGCGGAACAAGGAATGGGATTTTACTCAAATCTGTAGTTCCCAAAAAAGAGGGAACTTTCAGACCAATTCTGGATTTAAAGATCCTAAACAAATTTCTCAGAGTGCCATCGTTCAAAATGGAAACCATTCAAACGATTCTACCTACAATCCAGGAGGGTCAATTTATGACTACCGTGGATCTAAAGGATGCATATCTACATTTTCCTATCCACAAAGATCATCATCAGTTCCTAAGGTTCGCCTTTCTGGACAAACATTACCAGTTTGTGGCTCTCCCATTCGGGTTAGCCACTGCTCCAAGGATTTTCACAAAGGTACTCGGGTCCCTTCTAGCGGTTCTAAGACCAAGGGGCATTGCAGTAGCACCTTACTTGGACGACATTCTAATACAAGCGTCGTCTCTTTCAAAGGCAAAGGCTCACACAGACATCGTTCTGGCCTTTCTCAGATCTCACGGATGGAAAGTGAACATAGAAAAAAGTTCCCTGTCTCCGTCGACAAGAGTTCCTTTCTTGGGAACAATAATAGATTCTTTAGAAATGAGGATTTTCCTGACAGAAGTCAGAAAGTCAAAACTTCTAAACGCTTGTCAAGTTCTTCATTCTGTTCCACGTCCTTCCATAGCTCTGTGCATGGAAGTAGTAGAGTTGATGGTTGCAGCAATGGACATAGTTCCTTTTGCGCAAATTCATCTAAGGCCATTACAACTGTGCATGCTGAAACAGTGGAATGGGGACTATACAGACTTGTCTCCAGTGATTCAAGTAGATCAGAAGACCAGAGACTCACTCCGTTGGTGGCTAACCCTGGGCCACCTGTCCCAGGGAATGAGCTTCCGCAGACCAGAGTGGGTCATCGTCACGACCGACGCCAGTCTAGTGGGCTGGGGCACGGTCTAGGAATCCCTGAAAGCTCAGGGACTATGGTCTCAGGAAGAGTCTCTTCTCCCGATAAACATTCTGGAACTAAGAGCGATATTCAATGCTCTCAGGGCTTGGCCTCAACTAGCAAAGGCCAGATTCATAAGATTCCAATCAGACAACATGATGACTGTTGCTTATATCAATCATCAGGGGGGAACAAGGAGTTCCCTGGCGATGAGAGAAGTGACCAAAATAATAAAATGGGCGGAGGATCACTCCTGCCACCTATCTGCGATCCACATCCCAGGAGTGGAAAACTGGGAGGCGGATTATCTGAGTCGTCAGACATTCCATCCGGGGGAGTGGGAACTCCACCCGGAGATCTTTGCCCAAATAACTCAATTATGGGGCATTCCAGACATGGATCTGATGGCGTCTCGTCAGAACTTCAAGGTTCCTTGCTACGGGTCCAGATCCAGGGATCCCAAGGCGACTCTAGTGGATGCATTAGTAGCGCCTTGGACCTTCAACCTAGCTTATGTGTTTCCACCGTTTCCCCTCATTCCCAGGCTGGTAGCCAGGATCAAGCAGGAGAGGGCCTCGGTGATCTTGATAGCTCCTGCGTGGCCACGCCGGACTTGGTATGCAGACCTGGTGAATATGTCATCGGTTCCACCATGGAAGCTACCTTTGAGACAGGATCTTCTTGTACAGGGTCCATTCGAACATCCAAATCTAGTCTCTCTCCAGCTGACGGCTTGGAAATTGAACGCTTGATTCTATCAAAGCGTGGGTTTTCAGATTCCGTGATACTCTGGTTAAAGCCAGAAAACCGGTAACTAGAAAAATTTACCATAAAATATGGAAAAGATATATCTGCTGGTGTGAATCCAAGGGATTCTTATGGAATAAGATCAAAATTCCTAAGATCCTTTCCTTTCTACAAGAAGGTTTGGATAAGGGATTATCAGCGAGTTCTCTAAAGGGACAGATTTCTGCTTTATCTGTCTTGTAACACAAACGACTGGCAGCTGTGCCAGATGTTCAAGCATTTGTTCAGGCTTTGGTTAGGGTCAAGCCTGTTTACAGACCTTTGACTCCTCCCTGGAGTCTAAATCTAGTTCTTTCAGTTCTCCAAGGGGTTCCGTTTGAACCTTTACATTCCATATATATTAAGTTGTTATCTTGGAAAGTTTTGTTTTTAGTTGTTATTTCTTCTGCTAGAAGAGTTTCTGAGTTATCTGCTCTACAGTGTACTCCACCCTATCTGGTGTTCCATTCAGATAAGGTTGTTTTGCGTACTAAACCTGGTTTTCTTCCAAAGGTTGTTTCCAACAAGAATATTAACCAGGAGATAGTTGTACCTTCTTTGTGTCCGAATCCAGTTTCAAAGAAGGAACGTTTGTTACACAATTTGGATGTAGTCCGTGCTCTAAAATTCTATTTAGAAGCTACAAAAGATTTCAGACAAACCTCTTCTCTGTTTGTCGTCTATTCTGGTAAAAGGAGAGGTCAAAAAGCGACTTCTACCTCTTTCCTTTTGGCTTAAAACCATCATCCGATTGGCTTACGAGACTGCCGGACGGCAGCCTCCTGAAAAAATCACAGCTCACTCTACTAGGGCTGTGGCTTCCACATGGGCCTTCAAGAACGAGGCTTCTGTTGATCAGATATGTAAGGCAGCGACTTGGTCTTCCCTGCACACTTTTGCCAAATTTTACAAATTTGATACTTTTGCTTCTTCGGAGGCTATTTTTGGGAGAGAGGTTTTGCAAGCCGTGGTGCCTTCTGTTCAGGTAACCTGATTTGCTCCCTCCCTTCATCCGTGTCCTAAAGCTTTTGTATTGGTTCCCACAAGTAAGGATGACGCCGTGGACCGGACACACCAATGTTGGAGAAAACTGAATTTATGCTTACCTGATAAATTACTTTCTCCAACGGTGTGTCCGGTCCACGGCCCGCCCTGGTTTTTTAATCAGGTTTGATAAATTAATTTCTTTAACTACAGTCACCACGGCACCCTATCGTTTCTCCTGTTTTTTCCTCCTGTCAGTCGGTCGAATGACTGGGGTGGGCGGAGCCTAGGAGGGACTATATGGACAGCTTTTGCTGGGCTCTTTGCCATTTCCTGTTGGGGAAGAGATATTCCCACAAGTAAGGATGACGCCGTGGACCGGACACACCGTTGGAGAAAGTAATTTATCAGGTAAGCATAAATTCTGTTATTTGTATAAATAGTAACTTTGCAGAATGCATTGTCTGTGTCATTTGTAACTTCAATAATTTAGTATTCTCTAATGTTTGTATCATAGCTCCATATATGATGAGATGAGGAAACATATTTTATACAGTTATTCATGGCCTTTTCTATTGTTTATATGGGGAGATTTATATTTGAGGTCGGCTTGGAAACATCACACTTTTGTGGATGGATGTTTTTATATTTGTTTTTACAATTGTCATTTTGCAGGTATTACTCAGTTTTGTATTTTTATGTCGCTTGTTCACTTCTGATCAGTATCACTAGTGCACCACATTAAGTGACAATTAGCATGTGTTAGTCACTATTTGTATAAATATGGCAGCAGGGTTTTGTCACCTTGTTTTGTCTACTGAATTTCTACTATAAGCTTCTGTCAGTAAGGACAAATCTGCTACTAGTTGCTGCATACCTGGATATGGTATTTTAGCTCTGATTGGCAGCCGTTCGGTAATGCCAGCAGCATGCCTAGATCGCACCATCCTGCGGCAGCGTGCCTAGATCGCACCATCCTGCGGCAGCGTGCCTAGATCGCACCATCCTGCGGCAGCAGGCCCACATTACCCTTCATATCAGACTGAGACCTCATCAGGAGCTCTCCTGCTTTCCTATCTAGGAGCCATGTTTGGGGACAAGGAAGTGAGAGGCACTGTGGGTATTGTCACCACGCTGGTGAGGGAGCAGCCTGGCAGGAAGGAATAATGCTTGTGTGCACCATAAAGAGATGCCAGCTCCGTGTAATAATAAATGCTTTTTCTAGGTTTGGTGTAAAATAAAAACAGCAGAAGGGGCTACAGGGCCGGGGGCATCATTTTTATTTCAGGGCAAGTAGGTTGTGCTGATGGTGTTTATGCTTCTTTGGTCTGTGTAGCTTCTGGATGCTTATAATATGCAATAAAAATCTGCACAACCATTTTAGTAAAGAAAACTGTAAAACATACGCGTTATATAATATTTTTTAATTAAAGTGATAGTAAACATTCATGATTCAGCTAGAGCATGCAATTATAAACAACTTTCCCATTTACATTTATCAAATTTGCTTTGTTTTCTTTGCATCCTTTGTTGAAGATTTAAATATAGGTAGACTGAGAGGATCTTAAGAGCGTGCACATTTCTTTAGCAGTCTATGGCAGCAGGATTTACAACATTGTATAACACTGCAATGCAAACACTGCTCCCAGATGGCTAAAGACACATGCACGCTCCTGAGCGCACCTGGGATAGCTTTTTAAAAAAAATACAAAGAGAACTAAGCAACATTCATAAAATAAGTAAATTTAAAAGTTCTTTAAAATGTCATGCTCTATCCAGTCAATTTTAAGTTTGACTTTACTGTCCTTTTTAGTTTGTTGTCATTCCAGTGCTACACAAAG
This sequence comes from Bombina bombina, assembly GCF_027579735.1. Classification (NCBI taxonomy): domain Eukaryota; kingdom Metazoa; phylum Chordata; class Amphibia; order Anura; family Bombinatoridae; genus Bombina; species Bombina bombina. Next base: position 6,473,265 of record NC_069510.1, on the reverse strand, counting down.
CCCTGACAAATACTAGTGTAAAATAATGTTACAACAACAAATGTATCTTTTTGTAAAGACAAGAGAGATCCTTATAGTACAAACTCATGTATGTTTATAAAATACTAGTGTAAAATAATGTTACAACAACAAATGTATCTTTTTGTAAAGACAATAGATCCTTATAGTACAAACTCATGTATGTTTATAAAATACTAGTGTAAAATAATGTTACAACAACAAATGTATCTTTTTGTAAAGACAAGAGAGATCCTTATAGTACAAACACCATGTATGTTTATAAAATACTAGTGTAAAATAATGTTACAACAACAAATGTATCTTTTTGTAAAGACAATAGAGAGATCCTTATAGTACAAACTCATGTATGTTTATAAAATACTAGTGTAAAATAATGTTACAACAACAAATGTATCTTTTTGTAAAGACAAGAGAGAGATCCTTATAGTACAAACTCATGTATGTTTATAAAATACTAGTGTAAAATAATGTTACAACAACAAATGTATCTTTTTGTAAAGACAAGAGAGATCCTTATAGTACAAACTCATGTATGTTTATAAAATACTAGTGTAAAATAATGTTACAACAACAAATGTATCTTTTTGTAAAGACAAGAGATCCTTATAGTACAAACTCATGTATGTTTATAAAATACTAGTGTAAAATAATGTTACAACAACAAATGTATCTTTTTGTAAAGACAAGAGAGATCCTTATAGTACAAACTCATGTATGTTTATAAAATACTAGTGTAAAATAATGTTACAACAACAAATGTATCTTTTTGTAAAGACAAGAGAGATCCTTATAGTACAAACACCATGTATGTTTATAAAATACTAGTGTAAAATAATGTTACAACAACAAATGTATCCTTTTGTAAAGACAAGAGAGATCCTTATGGTACAAACTCATGTATGTTTATAAAATACTAGTGTAAAATAATGTTACAACAACAAATGTATATTTTTGTAAAGACAATAGATCCTTATAGTACAAACTCATGTATGTTTATAAAATACTAGTGTAAAATAATGTTACAACAACAAATGTATCTTTTTGTAAAGACAAGAGAGATCCTTATAGTACAAACTCATGTATGTTTATAAAATACTAGTGTAAAATAATGTTACAACAACAAATGTGTCTTTTTGTAAAGACAAGAGAGATCCTTATAGTACAAACTCATGTATGTTTATAAAATACTAGTGTAAAATAATGTTACAACAACAAATGTATCTTTTTGTAAAGACAAGAGATCCTTATAGTACAAACTCATGTATGTTTATAAAATACTAGTGTAAAATAATGTTACAACAACAAATGTATCTTTTTGTAAAGACAAGAGAGAGATCCTTATAGTACAAACTCATGTATGTTTATAAAATACTAGTGTAAAATAATGTTACAACAACAAATGTATCTTTTTGTAAAGACAAGAGAGATCCTTATAGTACAAACTCATGTATGTTTATAAAATACTAGTGTAAAATAATGTTACAACAACAAATGTATCTTTTTGTAAAGACAAGAGAGATCCTTATAGTACAAACTCATGTATGTTTATAAAATACTAGTGTAAAATAATGTTACAACAACAAATGTATCTTTTTGTAAAGACAAGAGAGATCCTTATGGTACAAACTCATGTATGTTTATAAAATACTAGTGTAAAATAATGTTACAACAACAAATGTATCTTTTTGTAAAGACAAGAGAGATCCTTATAGTACAAACTCATGTATGTTTATAAAATACTAGTGTAAAATAATGTTACAACAACAAATGTATCCTTTTTGTAAAGACAAGAGAGATCCTTATAGTACAAACTCATGTATGTTTATAAAATACTAGTGTAAAATAATGTTACAACAACAAATGTATCTTTTTGTAAAGACAAGAGATCCTTATAGTACAAACTCATGTATGTTTATAAAATACTAGTGTAAAATAATGTTACAACAACAAATGTATCTTTTTGTAAAGACAATAGATCCTTATAGTACAAACTCATGTATGTTTATAAAATACTAGTGTAAAATAATGTTACAACAACAAATGTATCCTTTTGTAAAGACAAGAGATCCTTATAGTACAAACTCATGTATGTTTATAAAATACTAGTGTAAAATAATGTTACAACAACAAATGTATCTTTTTGTAAAGACAATAGATCCTTATAGAACAAACTCATGTATGTTTATAAAATACTAGTGTAAAATAATGTTACAACAACAAATGTATCTTTTTGTAAAGACAAGAGAGATCCTTATAGTACAAACTCATGTATGTTTATAAAATACTAGTGTAAAATAATGTTACAACAACAAATGTATCTTTTTGTAAAGACAAGAGAGATCCTTATAGTACAAACTCATGTATGTTTATAAAATACTAGTGTAAAATAATGTTACAACAACAAATGTATCTTTTTGTAAAGACAAGAGAGATCCTTATAGTACAAACTCATGTATGTTTATAAAATACTAGTGTAAAATAATGTTACAACAACAAATGTATCTTTTTGTAAAGACAAGAGAGATCCTTATAGTACAAACTCATGTATGTTTATAAAATACTAGTGTAAAATAATGTTACAACAACAAATGTATCTTTTTGTAAAGACAAGAGATCCTTATAGTACAAACTCATGTATGTTTATAAAATACTAGTGTAAAATAATGTTACAACAACAAATGTATCTTTTTGTAAAGACAAGAGAGATCCTTATAGTACAAACTCATGTATGTTTATAAAATACTAGTGTAAAATAATGTTACAACAACAAATGTATCTTTTTGTAAAGACAAGAGAGATCCTTATAGTACAAACTCATGTATGTTTATAAAATACTAGTGTAAAATAATGTTACAACAACAAATGTATCTTTTTGTAAAGACAAGAGAGATCCTTATAGTACAAACTCATGTATGTTTATAAAATACTAGTGTAAAATAATGTTACAACAACAAATGTATCTTTTGTAAAGACAGAGAGATCCTTATAGGTACAAACTCATGTATGTTTATAAAATACTAGTGTAAAATAATGTTACAACAACAAATGTATCTTTTTGTAAAGACAATAGATCCTTATAGTACAAACTCATGTATGTTTATAAAATACTAGTGTAAAATAATGTTACAACAACAAATGTATCTTTTTGTAAAGACAAGAGAGATCCTTATAGGTACAAACTCATGTATGTTTATAAAATACTAGTGTAAAAATAATGTTACAACAACAAATTTTCTTTTGTAAAGACAAGAGAGATCCTTATAGTACAAACTCATGTATGTTTATAAAATACTAGTGTAAAATAATGTTACAACAACAAATGTATCTTTTTGTAAAGACATAGAGAGATCCTTATAGTACAAACTCATGTATTTTTATAAAATACTAGTGTAAAATAATGTTACAACAACAAATGTATCCTTTTGTAAAGACAAGAGATCCTTATAGTACAAACTCATGTATGTTTATAAAATACTAGTGTAAAATAATGTTACAACAACAAATGTATCTTTTTGTAAAGACAATAGAGATCCTTATAGTACAAACTCATGTATGTTTATAAAATACTAGTGTAAAATAATGTTACAACAACAAATGTATCTTTTTGTAAAGACAAGAGAGATCCTTATAGTACAAACTCATGTATGTTTATAAAATACTAGTGTAAAATAATGTTACAACAACAAATGTGTCTTTTTGTAAAGACAATAGAGATCCTTATAGTACAAACTCATGTATGTTTATAAAATACTAGTGTAAAATAATGTTACAACAACAAATGTATCTTTTTGTAAAGACAAGAGAGATCCTTATAGTACAAACTCATGTATGTTTATAAAATACTAGTGTAAAATAATGTTACAACAACAAATGTATCTTTTTGTAAAGACAAGAGATCCTTATAGTACAAACTCATGTATGTTTATAAAATACTAGTGTAAAATAATGTTACAACAACAAATGTATCTTTTTGTAAAGACAAGAGATCCTTATAGTACAAACTCATGTATGTTTATAAAATACTAGTGTAAAATAATGTTACAACAACAAATGTATCTTTTTGTAAAGACAAGAGAGATCCTTATAGTACAAACTCATGTATGTTTATAAAATACTAGTGTAAAATAATGTTACAACAACAAATGTATCTTTTTGTAAAGACAAGAGAGATCCTTATAGTACAAACTCATGTATGTTTATAAAATACTAGTGTAAAATAATGTTACAACAACAAATGTATCTTTTGTAAAGACAAGAGAGATCCTTATAGTACAAACTCATGTATGTTTATAAAATACTAGTGTAAAATAATGTTACAACAACAAATGTATCTTTTTGTAAAGACAAGAGAGATCCTTATAGTACAAACTCATGTATGTTTATAAAATACTAGTGTAAAATAATGTTACAACAACAAATGTATCTTTTTGTAAAGACAAGAGAGATCCTTATAGTACAAACTCATGTATGTTTATAAAATACTAGTGTAAAATAATGTTACAACAACAAATGTATCTTTTTGTAAAGACAAGAGAGATCCTTATAGTACAAACTCATGTATGTTTATAAAATACTAGTGTAAAATAATGTTACAACAACAAATGTATCTTTTTGTAAAGACAAGAGAATCCTTATAGTACAAAACTCATGTATGTTTATAAAATACTAGTGTATAATAAGTTTACAACAACAAATGTATCTTTTGTGTAAAGACAATAGAGAGATCCTTATAGTACAAACTCATGTATGTTTATAAAATACTAGTGTAAAATAATGTTACAACAACAAATGTATCTTTTTTGTAAAGACAAGAGAGATCCTTATAGTACAAACTCATGTATGTTATAAAATACTAGTGTAAAATAATGTTACAACATACAAATGTATCTTTTTGTAAAGACAAGAGAGATCCTTATAGTACAAACTCATGTATGTTTATAAATACTAGTGTAAAATAATGTTACAACAACAAATGTATCCTTTTTGTAAAGACAAGAGAGATCCTTATAGTACATACTCATGTATGTTTATAAAATACTAGTGTAAAATAATGTTACAACAACAAATGTATCTTTTTGTAAAGACAAGAGATATCCTTATGGTACAAACTCATGGTATGTTTATAAAATACTAGTGAGTAAAATATGTTACAACAACAAATGTATCTTTTTGTAAAGACAAGAGATCCTTATAGTACAACTCATGTATGTATTATAAAATACTAGTGTAAAAATAATGTTACAACAACAAATGTATCTTTTGTAAAGACAAGAGAGGATCCTTATAGTACAAACTCATGTATGTTTATAAAATACTAGTGTAAAATAATGTTACAACAACAAATGTATCTTTTTGTAAAGACAAGAGAGATCCTTATAGTACAAACTCATGTATGTTAAAAATACTAGTGGTAAAATATTGTTACAACAACAAATGTATCTTTTGTAAAGACAAAGAGATCCTTATAGTACAAACTCATGGTATGTTTATAAAATACTAGTGTAAAATAATGTTACAACAACAAATGTATCTTTTTTGTAAAGACAAGAGTGATCCTTATAGTACAAACTCATTATGTTTATAAAAACTAGTGTAAAATAATGTTACAACAACAAATTGTCTTTTGTAAAGACATAGAGAGATCCTTAAAGTACAAACTCAAGTATGTTTATAAAATACTAGTGTAAAATAATGTTACAACAACTAATGTATCCTTTTGTAAAGACAAGAGAGATCCTTATAGTACAAACTCATGTATGTTTATAAAATACTAGTGTAAAATAATGTTACAACAACAAATGTATCTTTTTGTAAAGACAAGAGAGATCCTTATAGTACAAACTCATGTATGTTTATAAAATACTAGTGTAAAATAATGTTACAACAACAAATGTATCTTTTGTAAAGACAAGAGAGATCCTATAGTACAAACTCATGTATGTTTATAAAATACTAGTGTAAAATAATGTTACAACAACAAATGTATCTTTTTGTAAAGACAAGAGAGATCCTTATAGTACACAACTCATGTATGTTTATAAAATACTAGTGTAAAAATAATGTTACAACAACAAATGTATCTTTTTGTAAAGACAAGAGAGATCCTTATAGTACAAACTCATGTATGTTTATAAAATACTAGTGTAAAATAATGTTACAACAACAAATGTATCTTTTTGTAAAGACAATAGAGAGATCCTTATAGTACAAACTCATGTATGTTTATAAAATACTAGTGTAAAATAATGTTACAACAACAAATGTATCTTTTTGTAAAGACAAGAGAGATCCTTATAGTACAAACTCATGTATGTTTATAAATACTAGTGTAAAATAATGTTACAACAACAAATGTATCCTTTTTGTAAAGACAAGAGAGATCCTTATAGTACAAACTCATGTATGTTTATAAAATACTAGTGTAAAATAATGTTACAACAACAAATGTATCTTTTTGTAAAGACAAGAGAGATCCTTATAGTACAAACTCATGTATGTTTATAAATACTAGTGTAAAATAATGTTACAACAACAAATGTATCTTTTTGTAAAGACAAGAGAGATCCTTATAGTACAAACTCATGTATGTTTATAAAATACTAGTGTAAAATAATGTTACAACAACAAATGTATCTTTTTGTAAAGACAAGAGAGATCCTTATAGTACAAACTCATGTATGTTTATAAAATACTAGTGTAAAATAATGTTACAACAACAAATGTATCCTTTTGTAAAGACAAGAGAGATCCTTATAGTACAAACTCATGTATGTTTATAAAATACTAGTGTAAAATAATGTTACAACAACAATGTATCTTTTTGTAAAGACAAGAGAGATCCTTATAGTACAAACTCATGTATGTTTATAAAATACTAGTGTAAAATAATGTTACAACAACAAATGTATCCTTTTGTAAAGACAAGAGATCCTTATAGTACAAACTCATGTATGTTTATAAAATACTAGTGTAAAATAATGTTACAACAACAAATGTATCTTTTTGTAAAGACAATAGAGAGATCCTTATAGTACAAAACTCATGTATGTTTATAAAATACTAGTGTAAAATAATGTTACAACAACAAATGTATCTTTTTTGTAAAGACAAGAGAGATCCTTATAGTACAAACTCATGTATGTTTATAAAATACTAGTGTAAAATAATGTTACAACAACAAATGTATCTTTTGTAAAGACAAGAGATCCTTATAGTACAAACTCATGTATGTTTATAAAATACTAGTGTAAAATAATGTTACAACAACAAATGTATCTTTTGTAAAGACAAGAGAGATCCTTATAGTACAAACTCATGTATGTTTATAAAATACTAGTGTAAAATAATGTTACAACAACAAATGTGTCTTTTTGTAAAGGACAAGAGAGATCCTTATAGTACAAACTCATGTATGTTTATAAAATACTAGTGTAAAATAATGTTACAACAACAAATGTATCTTTTTGTAAAGACAAGAGAGATCCTTATAGTACAAACTCATGTATGTTTATAAAAATACTAGTGTAAATAATGTTACAACAACAAATCGTATCTTTTTGTAAAGACAAAGAGAGATCCTTATAGTACAAACTCATGTATGTTTATAAAATACTAGTGTAAAATAATGTTACAACAACAAATGTATCTTTTGTAAAGACAATAGAGAGATCCTTATAGTACAAACTCATGTATGTTTATAAAATACTAGTGTAAAATAATGTTACAACAACAAATGTATCTTTTTGTAAAGACAAGAGAGATCCTTATAGTACAACTCATGTATGTTTATAAAATACTAGTGTAAAATAATGTTACAACAACAAATGTATCTTTTTGTAAAGACAAGAGAGATCCTTATAGTACAAACTCATGTATGTTTATAAAATACTAGGTTGTAAAATACTGTTACAACAACAAATGTATCTTTTGTAAAGACAAGAGAGATCCTTATAGTACAAAACTCATGTATGTTTATAAAAAATACTAGTGTAAAATAATGTTACAACAACAAATGTATCCTTTTGTAAAGACATGAGAGATCCTATAGTACAAACTCATGTATGTTTATAAAATACTAGTGTAAAATTAAGTTACAACAACAAATGTATCTTTTTGTAAAGACAATAGAGAGATCCTTATAGTACAAACTCATGTATGTTTATAAAATACTAGTGTAAAATAATGTTACAACAACAAATGTATTTTTGTAAAGACAAGAGAGATCCTTATAGTACAAACTCATGTATGTTTATAAAATACTAGTGTAAAATAATGTTACAACAACAAATGTATCTTTTTGTAAAGACAAGAGAGATCCTTATAGTACAAACACATGTATGTTTATAAAATACTAGTGTAAAATAATGTTACAACAACAAATGTATCTTTTGTAAAGACAAGAGAGATCCTTATAGTACAAACTCATGTATGTTTATAAAATACTAGTGTAAATAATGTTACAACAACAAATGTATCTTTTTGTAAAGACAAGAGAGATCCTTATAGTACAAACTCATGTATGTTTATAAAATACTAGTGTAAAATAATGTTACAACAACAAATGTATCTTTTGTAAAGACAAGAGAGATCCTTATAGTACAAACTCATGTATGTTTATAAAATACTAGTGTAAAATAATGTTACAACAACAAATGTATCTTTTTGTAAAGACAAAGAGAGTCCTTATAGTACAAACTCATGTATGTTTATAAAATACTAGTGTAAAATAATGTTACAACAACAAATGTATCTTTTTGTAAAGACAAAGAGATCCTTATAGTACAAACTCATGTATGTTTATAAAATACTAGTGTAAAATAATGTTACAACAACAAATGTATCTTTTTGTAAAGACAAAGAGAGATCCTTATAGTACAAACTCATGTATGTTTATAAAATACTAGTGTAAAATAATGTTACAACAACAAATGTATCTTTTTGTAAAGACAAGAGAGATCCTTATAGTACAAACTCATGTATGTTTATAAAATACTAGTGTAAAATAATGTTACAACAACAAATGTATCTTTTTGTAAAGACAAGAGAGATCCTTATAGTACAAAACTCATGTATGTTTATAAAATACTAGTGTAAAATAATGTTACAACAACAAATGTATCCTTTTGTAAAGACAGAGAGAATCCTTATAGTACAAACTCATGTATGTTTAAGATACTAGTGTAAAATAATGTTACAACAACAAATGTAATCTTTTTGTAAAGACCAAGAGAAGATCCTTATAGTACAAACTCATGTATGTTTATAAAATACTAGTGTAAATAATGTTACAACAACAAATGTATCTTTTTGTAAAGACAAGAGAGATCCTTATAGTACAAACTCATGTATGTTATAAAATTCTAGTGGTAAAATAATGTTACAACAACAAATGTATCTTTTTGTAAAGACAAGAGATCCTTATAGTACAAACTCATGTATGTTTATAAAATACTAGTGTAAAATAATGTTACAACAACAATGTATCTTTTTGTAAAGACAAGAGAGACCTTATAGTACAAACTCATGTATGTTTATAAAATACTAGTGTAAAATAATGTTACAACCAAACAAATGTATCTTTTGTAAAGACAAGAGAGATCCTTATAGTACAAACTCATGTATGTTTATAAAATACTAGTGTAAAATAATGTTACAACAACAAATGTATCTTTTTGTAAAGACAAGAGAGATCCTTATAGTACAAACTCATGTATGTTTATAAAATACTAGTGTAAAATAATGTTACAACAACAAATGTATCTTTTTGTAAAGACAAGAGATCCTTATAGTACAAACTCATGTATGTTTATAAAATACTAGTGTAAAATAATGTTACAACAACAAATGTATCTTTTTGTAAAGACAAGAGAGATCCTTATAGTACAAACTCATGTATGTTTATAAAATACTAGTGTAAAATAATGTTACAACAACAAATGTATCTTTTTGTAAAGACAAGAGATCCTTATAGTACAAACTCATGTATGTTTATAAAATACTAGTGTAAAATAATGTTACAACAACAAATGTATCTTTTTGTAAAGACAAGAGAGATCCTTATAGTACAAACTCATGTATGTTTTAAAATACTAGTGTAAAATAATGTTACAACAACAAATGTATCTTTTGTAAAGACAAAGAGAGATCCTTATAGTACAAACTCATGTATGTTTATAAAATACTAGTGTAAAATAATGTTACAACAACAAATGTATCTTTTTGTAAAGACAAAGAGAGATCCTTATAGTACAAACTCATGTATGTTTATAAAATACTAGTGTAAAATAATGTTACAACAACAAATGTATCTTTTTGTAAAGAAAGAGAGATCCTTATAGTACAAACTCATGTATGTTTATAAAATACTAGTGTAAAATAATGTTACAACAACAAATGTATCTTTTTGTAAAGACAAGAGAGATCCTTATAGTACAAACTCATGTATGTTTATAAAATACTAGTGTAAAATAATGTTACAACAACAAATGTATCTTTTTGTAAAGACAAGAGAGATCCTTATAGTACAAACTCATGTATGTTTATAAAATACTAGTGTAAAATAATGTTACAACAACAAATGTATCTTTTGTAAAGACAAGAGAGATCCTTATAGTACAAACTCATGTATGTTTATAAAATACTAGTGTAAAATAATGTTACAACAACAAATGTATCCTTTTGTAAAGACAAGAGAGATCCTTATAGTACAAACTCGATGTATGTTTATAAAATACTAGTGTAAAATAATGTTACAACATCAAATGTATCTTTTTGTAAAGACAAGAGAGATCCTTATAGTACAAACTCATGTATGTTTATAAAATACTAGTGTAAAATAATGTTACAACAACCAAATGTATCTTTTTGTAAAGGACAAGAGAGATCCTTATAGTACAAACTCATGTATGTTTATAAAATACTAGTGTAAAATAATGTTACAACAACAAATGTATCTTTTTGTAAAGACAAAGAGATCCTTATAGTACAAACTCATGTATGTTTATAAAATACTAGTGTAAAATAATGTTACAACAACAAATGTATCTTTTTGTAAAGACAATAGAGAGATCCTTATAGTACAAACACCATGTATGTTTATAAAATACTAGTGTAAAATAATGTTACAACAACAAATGTATCTTTTTTGTAAAGACAAGAGAGATCCTTATAGTACAAACTCATGTATGTTTATAAAATACTAGTGTAAAATAATGTTACAACAACAAATGTATCTTTTTGTAAAGACAATAGAGATCCTTATAGTACAAACTCATGTATGTTTATAAAATACTAGTGTAAAATAATGTTACAACCAACAAATGTATCTTTTTGTAAAGACAATAGAGAGATCCTTATAGTACAAACTCATGTATGTTTATAAAATACTAGTGTAAAATAATGTTACAAACAACAAATGTATCTTTTTGTAAAGACAAGAAGAGATCCTTATAGTACAAACTCATGTATGTTTATAAAATACTAGTGTAAAATAATGTTACAACAACAAATGTATCCTTTTGTAAAGACAATAGAGAGATCCTTATAGGTACAAACTCATGTATGTTTATAAAATACTAGTGTAAAATAATGTTACAACAACAAATGTATCTTTTGTAAAGACAATAGAGAGATCCTTATAGTACAAACTCATGTATGTTTATAAAATACTAGTGTAAAATAATGTTACAACAACAAATGTATCTTTTTGTAAAGACAGAGAGATCCTTATAGTACAAACTCATGTATGTTTATAAAATACTAGTGTAAAATAATGTTACAACAACAAATGTATCTTTTTGTAAAGACAAGAGAGATCCTTATAGTACAAACTCATGTATGTTTATAAAATACTAGTGTAAAATAATGTTACAACAACAAATGTATCCTTTTGTAAAGACAAGAGAGATCCTTATAGTACAAACTCATGTATGTTTATAAAATACTAGTGTAAAATAATGTTACAACAACAAATGTATCTTTTTGTAAAGACAAGAGAGATCCTTATAGTACAAACTCATGTATGTTTATAAAATACTAGTGTAAAATAATGTTACAACAACAAATGTATCTTTTTGTAAAGACAAAGAGAGATCCTTATAGTACAAACTCATGTATGTTTATAAAATACTAGTGTAAAATAATGTTACAACAACAAATGTATCTTTTGTAAAGACAGAGAGATCCTTATAGTACAAACTCATGTATGTTTATAAAATACTAGTGTAAAATAATGTTACAACAACAAATGTATCTTTTGTAAAGACAAGAGAGATCCTTATAGTACAAACTCATGTATGTTTATAAAATACTAGTGTAAAATAATGTTACAACAACAAATGTATCTTTTTGTAAAGACAAGAGAGATCCTTATAGTACAAACTCATGTATGTTTATAAAATACTAGTGTAAATAATGTTACAACAACAAATGTATCTTTTTGTAAAGACAAGAGAGATCCTTATAGTACAAACTCATGTATGTTTATAAAATACTAGTGTAAAATAATGTTACAACAACAAATGTATCTTTTTGTAAAGACAAGAGATCCTTATAGTACAAACTCATGTATGTTTATAAAATACTAGTGTAAAATAATGTTACAACAACAAATGTATCCTTTTGTAAAGACAAGAGAGATCCTTATAGTACAAACTCATGTATGTTTATAAAATACTAGTGTAAAATAATGTTACAACAACAAATGTATCTTTTTGTAAAGAAAGAGAGATCCTTATAGTACAAACTCATGTATGTTTATAAAATACTAGTGTAAATAATGTTACAACAACAAATGTATCCTTTTGTAAAGACAAAGAGAGATCCTTATAGTACAAACTCATGTATGTTTATAAAATACTAGTGTAAAATAATGTTACAACAACAAATGTATCTTTTTGTAAAGACAATAGAGAGATCCTTATAGTACAAACTCATGTATGTTTATAAAATACTAGTGTAAAATAATGTTACAACAACAAATGTATCTTTTTGTAAAGACAAGAGAGAGATCCTTATAGTACAAACTCATGTATGTTTATAAAATACTAGTGTAAAATAATGTTTACAACAACAAATGTATCCTTTTTGTAAAGACAAGAGAGATCCTTATAGTACAAAACTCATGTATGTTTATAAAATACTAGTGTAAAATAATGTTACAACAACAAATGTATCTTTTTGTAAAGACAAGAGATATCCTTATAGTACAAAACTCATGTATGTTTATAAAATACTAGTGTAAAATAATGTTACAACAACAAATGTATCTTTTTGTAAAGACAAGAGATCCTTATAGTACAAACTCATGTATGTTTATAAAATACTAGTGTAAAATAATGTTACAACAACAAATGTATCTTTTGTAAAGACAATAGAGAGATCCTTATAGTACAAACTCATGTATGTTTATAAAATACTAGTGTAAAATAATGTTACAACAACAAATGTATCTTTTTGTAAAGACAAGAGAGATCCTTATAGTACAAACTCATGTATGTTTATAAAATACTAGTGTAAAATAATGTTACAACAACAAATGTATCTTTTTGTAAAGACATAGAGAGATCCTTATAGTACAAACTCATGTATGTTTATAAAATACTAGTGTAAAATAATGTTACAACAACAAATGTATCTTTTTGTAAAGACAAGAGAGATCCTTATAGTACAAAACTCATGTATGTTTATAAAATACTAGTGTAAAATAATGTTACAACAACAAATGTATCCTTTTGTAAAGACAATAGATGGTACAAACTCATGTATGTTTATAAAATACTAGTGTAAAATAATGTTACAACAACAAATGTATCTTTTTGTAAAGACAAGAGAGATCCTTATAGTACAAACTCATGTATGTTTATAAAATACTAGTGTAAAATAATGTTACAACAACAAATGTATCCTTTTGTAAAGACAAGAGAGATCCTTATAGTACAAACTCATGTATGTTTATAAAATACTAGTGTAAAATAATGTTACAACAACAAATGTATCTTTTGTAAAGACAAGAGAGATCCTTATAGTACAAACTCATGTATGTTTATAAAATACTAGTGTAAAATAATGTTACAACAACAAATGTATCTTTTGTAAAGACAGAGAGATCCTTATAGTACAAACTCATGTATGTTTATAAAATACTAGTGTAAAATAATGTTACAACAACAAATGTATCTTTTTGTAAAGACAATAGAGAGATCCCTTATAGTACAAACTCATGTATGTTTATAAAATACTAGTGTAAAATAATGTTACAACAACAAATGTATCTTTTTGTAAAGACAAGAGAGATCCTTATAGTACAAACTCATGTATGTTTATAAAATACTAGTGTAAAATAATGTTACAACAACAAATGTATCTTTTTGTAAAGACAAGAGATCCTTATAGTACAAACTCATGTATGTTTATAAAATACTAGTGTAAAATAATGTTTACAACAACAAATGTATCTTTTTGTAAAGACAAGAGAGATCCTTATAGTACAAACTCATGTATGTTTATAAAATACTAGTGTAAAATAATGTTACAACAACAAATGTATCTTTTTGTAAAGACAATAGAGAGATCCTTATAGTACAAACTCATGTATGTTTATAAAATACTAGTGTAAAATAATGTTACAACAACAAATGTATCTTTTTGTAAAGACAAGAGAGATCCTTATAGTACAAACTCATGTATGTTTATAAAATACTAGTGTAAAATAATGTTACAACAACAAATGTATCTTTTTGTAAAGACAAGAGAGATCCTTATAGTACAAACTCATGTATGTTTATAAAATACTAGTGTAAAATAATGTTACAACAACAAATGTATCTTTTTGTAAAGACAAGAGATCCTTATAGTACAAACTCATGTATGTTTATAAAATACTAGTGTAAAATAATGTTACAACAACAAATGTATCTTTTTGTAAAGACAAGAGAGATCCTTATAGTACAAACTCATGTATGTTTATAAAATACTAGTGTAAAATAATGTTACAACAACAAATGTATCTTTTTGTAAAGACAAGAGAGATCCTTATAGTACAAACTCATGTATGTTTATAAAATACTAGTGTAAAATAATGTTACAACAACAAATGTATCTTTTGTAAAGACAAGAGAGATCCTTATAGTACAAACTCATGTATGTTTATAAAATACTAGTGTAAAATAATGTTACAACAACAAATGTATCCTTTTTGTAAAGACAAGAGAGATCCTTATAGTACAAACTCATGTATGTTTATAAAATACTAGTGTAAAATAATGTTACAACAACAAATGTATCCTTTTTGTAAAGACAAGAGAGATCCTTATAGTACAAACTCATGTATGTTTATAAAATACTAGTGTAAAATAATGTTACAACAACAAATGTATCTTTTTGTAAAGACAAGAGAGATCCTTATAGTACAAACTCATGTATGTTTATAAAATACTAGTGTAAAATAATGTTACAACAACAAATGTATCTTTTTGTAAAGACAAGAGAGATCCTTATAGTACAAACTCATGTATGTTTATAAAATACTAGTGTAAAATAATGTTACAACAACAAATGTATCCTTTTTGTAAAGACAAGAGAGATCCTTATAGTACAAACTCATGTATGTTTATAAAATACTAGTGTAAAATAATGTTACAACAACAAATGTATCCTTTTGTAAAGACAAGAGAGATCCTTATAGTACAAACTCATGTATGTTTATAAAATACTAGTGTAAAATAATGTTACAACAACAAATGTATCTTTTTGTAAAGACAAGAGAGATCCTTATAGTACAAACTCATGTATGTTTATAAAATACTAGTGTAAAATAATGTTACAACAACAAATGTATCTTTTTGTAAAGACAAGAGAGATCCTTATAGTACAAACTCATGTATGTTTATAAAATACTAGTGTAAAATAATGTTACAACAACAAATGTATCTTTTTGTAAAGACAAGAGAGATCCTTATAGTACAAACTCATGTATGTTTATAAAATACTAGTGTAAAATAATGTTACAACAACAAATGTATCTTTTTGTAAAGACAAGAGAGATCCTTATAGTACAAACTCATGTATGTTTATAAAATACTAGTGTAAAATAATGTTACAACAACAAATGTATCTTTTTGTAAAGACAAGAGAGATCCTTATAGTACAAACTCATGTATGTTTATAAAATACTAGTGTAAAATAATGTTACAACAACAAATGTATCTTTTTGTAAAGACAAGAGATCCTTATAGTACAAACTCATGTATGTTTATAAAATACTAGTGTAAAAATAATGTTACAACAACAAATGTATCTTTTTGTAAAGACAAGAGATCCTTATAGTACAAACTCATGTATGTTTATAAAATACTAGTGTAAAATAATGTTACAACAACAAATGTATCTTTTTGTAAAGACAAGAGATCCTTATAGTACAAACTCATGTATGTTTATAAAATACTAGTGTAAAATAATGTTACAACAACAAATGTATCTTTTTGTAAAGACAAAGAGATCCTTATAGTACAAACTCATGTATGTTTATAAAATACTAGTGTAAAATAATGTTACAACAACAAATGTATCTTTTTGTAAAGACAAGAGAGATCCTTATAGTACAAACTCATGTATGTTTATAAAATACTAGTGTAAAATAATGTTACAACAACAAATGTATCTTTTTGTAAAGACAAGAGATCCTTATAGTACAAACTCATGTATGTTTATAAAATACTAGTGTAAAATAATGTTACAACAACAAATGTATCTTTTTGTAAAGACAAGAGAGATCCTTATAGTACAAACTCATGTATGTTTATAAAATACTAGTGTAAAATAATGTTACAACAACAAATGTATCTTTTTGTAAAGACAATAGAGATCCTTATAGTACAAACTCATGTATGTTTATAAAATACTAGTGTAAAATAATGTTACAACAACAAATGTATCCTTTTGTAAAGACAATAGAGAGATCCTTATAGTACAAACTCATGTATGTTTATAAAATACTAGTGTAAAATAATGTTACAACAACAAATGTATCTTTTTGTAAAGACAAGAGATCCTTATAGTACAAACTCATGTATGTTTATAAAATACTAGTGTAAAATAATGTTACAACAACAAATGTATCTTTTTGTAAAGACAATAGAGAGATCCTTATAGTACAAACTCATGTATGTTTATAAAATACTAGTGTAAAATAATGTTACAACAACAAATGTATCTTTTTGTAAAGACAAGAGAGATCCTTATAGTACAAACTCATGTATGTTTATAAAATACTAGTGTAAAATAATGTTACAACAACAAATGTATCTTTTTGTAAAGACAATAGAGAGATCCTTATAGTACAAACTCATGTATGTTTATAAAATACTAGTGTAAAATAATGTTACAACAACAAATGTATCTTTTTGTAAAGACAAGAGATCCTTATAGTACAAACTCATGTATGTTTATAAAATACTAGTGTAAAATAATGTTACAACAACAAATGTATCTTTTTGTAAAGACAAGAGAGATCCTTATAGTACAAACTCATGTATGTTTATAAAATACTAGTGTAAAATAATGTTACAACAACAAATGTATCTTTTTGTAAAGACAATAGATGGTACAAACTCATGTATGTTTATAGTATACACAAGTCAAAATATTCTGGAAACCAGGCTCCTAAAATCCCATGAATGCTCATTCTCTCCCCTTCCTGTATTGCGCTGGTTCCGAAGATGTACACATCATGTCAAGGCTTGACAAATATGCTCACAAACTAGCAGCTACAAATTCATGTCAGAAGTATCATCTATACAAAGTGACTACTGTAAAACTGATATTAATCTGTTTACAATGACTTGATATAGCAGCTTATATTGTATATTTTTGTATATGAAATAACCGTCTCTGCTAATTGAGTCCACTACCTATTTAAATGGGTTGAGCAGACCTAATTAGATTCTCTGTATATTTACACAAAATCCTCCTTTTCTTCTCTCTATACACACTGACACCAATACATAGATAGAACACTGATAGCTTGTCTATAAACCATAGCTTCTAAGTATTAAAATGTTCAGTACAGGTGGGATACAACAGGCAAAAGTAGCTATGTCACATGACTAAAGAAAGCTAAACCAGCTATTTATAAACAATTTAATTCACCCCGGAATGGCCAGCAGGTAAAATCGATAACTGAGAACAAAATAAAAGCAAGAAAAAATATGACACTTTGTCTATTTAAGCACTTGGTTAATCAAGGGGTTAAATCACTAGTGACATGTAGCAGTGATATAAAACATCTTGCAATAACTTACCATGTCAACCAGCTGTTAACATTTCTGAATGTATTAACACCTAACTAAGTGCAATTTTAGTGGCCACTTGTCATATCTGGAGGAGCCAGTCAGGTCATATTTCTGTAATGAACCATGTTTGTCACTGTCATTTTTTTTTAACCATTTTCATTACCTTGCAATAAACCCAGGGGCCACTGGTGCCATAAAATTAGGCCCTGGTTTAGAGTCCCCAAGACATCCATGAGTGACCCCACCTTTGTGTGGCTTGGATCCTTTTTATGCCCCACAGTTGTGAAATATAAATCAAAATTGTATTGCATTATTGTTTTGTGTGTTAATTATATATACACACTTTCTTCTAAAAAATATTTATATACACAATGTTTTAAAAAAAGAATTATATACACTCTGCGAAAACATGTATATGTATGTATGTGTGTATATACAGTGGGACCTCGGTTTACAAACGACTCGGTATACGAAATTTCGGTTTACGAATTCAAAATCTTGAAAAAAATTGTCTCGGTTTAAGAATTTTTTTCGCAATACGAAACAAATGTTCCGGTTTGCCCCTCGGTTTACGAATTTTTTTCGCAATACGAAACAAGTGTCCCGGTTTGCCCCTGCATACTGAAGTGTGGGTAGCAGTTGGAGAGGTTTTGGAGCCATTTGCAGCAAGTTGTTGAGCCTTTTGGAGCCATTTGCAGCAAGTTGTTGAGCCCTTTGGAGCCATTTGCAGCAAGTTGTGGAGCCTTTTGGAGCCATTTGCAGCAAATTTTGGAGCCTTTTGGAGCCTTTTGCAGCAGGTTTTGTAGACTTTATTTGACTTTTTTTCTCACCTCCGGAACGCATTAATTGGTTTTCAATGCATTCCTATGGGAAACCGTGTTTCGGTTTACGAATTTTTCGCATATATATATATATTTAAAAGGAATAGATGTGGCGCTAAAAATAAGCTAGGTATAATAGGAAAGTGCCAAAAAAACTCAGTAAATTTCAATACAATTCATAAATATCTTAAAATATAAATATGCACAGGCAATTCAATTATTACTATATGTAATAAATATTATTTAATAAATAAGTGCACAAAAACAATAGATAAATGCACAAAAATTAATACAAAATTTTGTATACATTTTTGTGTATTTATCTATTGTTTTTGTGCACTTATTTATTTATTAAATAATATTTATTACATATAGTAATAATTGAGTTGCCTGTGCATATTTATATTTTAAGATATTTATGAATTGTATTGAAATTTACTGACCGTTTGTTTGGCACTTTCCTATTATACCTAGCTTATTTTTAGCGCCACATCTATTCCTTTTAACTATTAGCTTCCTTGATTTGCCCTCAGAGTGCATTTCCAATTTGATGTGTGCTGGTATAAGTTTGGTGTAAAGAAGTTTATATTTCCTTTTCTATGTATTTATATATACTCTTCTGAAAAAGGTTTTTATTTTTTATAAACGCTCTTCTAAAATATTTTTTATTTACATACACACTTCTAAAAAAAAATATATATATTTGTGTGTATATGTATATTTGTATATATGTTGGGAAAATGGTGCTATAGACTTGCAGGGTTGCCACAAACCTTCAATTTGTAAAAATAAAACAAACAAAAACGCAATATCTGTGAAGCACAATAAAGCAAGTTACACCTGTGGTTAAAAAAAAAATCCTTACTTCAGGTTGAACAACCTATGGATTATAATGTATCTTAAATAAGAAAACTATCTTCAGATTGGAGGCTTTAACCCTTTCTTGCAGTTAGGATGTTCCCTTCCATCCGAACTGCACTGGGCTTTAGCACCGTTAGGCATAGAATGTCCTAGCCGTTTGGTTGTACTAAAGGCACTTGCTGAATGGGATTGCTGTCTGGAGGGCGTGCCTAGCGTCATAGGCACTCCCCTTAGACATGATCGCATGAACTTTGTTCTGATATAGACAAATTACTTCCGTCAGTTAAGGTTCTCTCTTTAGTAAATACCTTATGTAAACTTTGCTGTTTAGTTGAATGTTAGGAAAATGACTTCTCTAACACCACTTTTAGTTCTCTTAGTACAGTAATCTGATGCCCATAGAACAGTGCTTTCCAAACTGTGTGTCGTGACACACTAGTGTGTCGGCGGCAGTGTGTAGGTGTGTCCCTGCTTCAGCACAAATTTTTTTAAATTTTTTTTTTGTTTCCTACTTTCCGCCGGCCTGCTACGCATATCACATGGTTGACATGTGATTGATACCTAGTGGGTCACAGATCATCTTAACCTATTGACACAGCTCAGTGGGAACTGAAACTATTCCCATTGGCGGCTTTTGTGGGACATTGGCTCCTGACTGCATGTGTAGTCAGTGAGTGGGACAGCAGTGTGTTTGCAGCGTGGGCAGTAATCAGTCGGACTTAGAGCTCTGAGGGCGGCAGCGTAAACCCTGAGCAGAAGTCAGTGTTTGTTTTTTGGAGCTAGCTCCCAGTAGTGCATTGCTGTTCCTGCTCTTGATATATGGATAGGAAGTGGAAGCTTAAAAATGCTTGATGATGAAATGCGAGTGTCTTTATCTAATATTCCACCAAATATTCAGAAACTGTGTTCATCCCATCAACCTCATACATCCCATTAAAATAGTAAGTAGCTATTGGTGTTATTAAACTTTTTTTTTAATTCTTGCACATACTTACTGTTACTTGTAAATACATTTAGTTATTATATAATTTATGTATGCGTCCGTATCTGAAACAAGTTAGTTTAACCTCCTGTTTGCTAGTACAACCGAATTACTGTGTCGCAAAATGATGTAGGTCTAAAAAGTGTGTCACCAACATGAACAGTTTGGAAAGCTCTGCCATAGAATGCCTTATTTTCTGTATATATAGTAGTTTATTAATTACAGTGATTAACTGGTGTTTTTTTGTTTTTTTCACAGAGCCTCTCGTTTTGAGTTTGTCAGTCGTGTAATTTAAAAGGTAATTGGTTTTGTTTTTTCATTTAAATAAAGAAGTGTGAAGTAATGTGCACCGTCCTGCTGTAACCCTGGTTCCCCTAATCTAACCTTTTTTCTGTATATATAGTAGTTTATTAATTACAGTGATTAACTGGTGTTTCTTCTGTTATGTGTGATCAGTCCACGGGTCATCATTACTTCTGGGATATAACTCCTCCCCAACAGGAAATGCAAGAGGATTCACCCAGCAGAGCTGCATATAGCTCCTCCCCTCTACGTCAGTCCCAGTCATTCTCTTGCACCCAACAACTAGATAGGATGTGTGAGAGGACTATGGTGATTATACTTAGTTTTTATGACTTCAATCAAAAGTTTGTTATTTTAAAATAGCACCGGAGCGTGTTATTACTTCTCTGGCAGAGTTTGAGGAA
Source organism: Bombina bombina (assembly GCF_027579735.1). NCBI lineage: Eukaryota > Metazoa > Chordata > Amphibia > Anura > Bombinatoridae > Bombina > Bombina bombina. The sequence continues at coordinate 6,451,586 of NC_069510.1, read as the reverse complement.
GAATCTACCAGAGTTTTTTACTATGATTTTAACCGGAGTAGTTAAGATCATATTGCTGTTCTCGGCCATCTGAGGGAGGTAAAGGCTTCAGATCAGGGGACAGCGGGCAGAGGAATCTGCATTGAGGTATGTAGCAGTTTTTATTTTCTGAATGGAATTGATGAGAAAATCCTGCCATACCGTTAAAATGACATGTATGTATACACTTCAGTATTCTGGGGATGGTATTTCACCGGAACTACTCTGTTAAAGGTCACTAATCCTTTTTAATAACTATTTATCATGTTAAACGTTTTTGCTGGAATGTAGAATCGTTTACATTGCTGAGGTACTGTGTGAATAAATATTTGGGCATTATTTTCCACTTGGCAGTTTTTTTTTTTTTTTTTTTTTTTTTTTGCTTTATTTGTGACAGTTTCGTTTCTCTTCACTGCTGTGTGGGAGAGGGAGGGGCCGTTTTGGCGCTCTTTGCTACGCATCAAAAAATACCAGTCAGTTACTTTATTTTTCCTGCATGATCCGGTTCATCTCTGATAGATCTCAGGGGTCTTCAAACTTCTTTGAAGGGAGGTAAATTCTCTCAGCAGAGCTGTGAGAATTCTTATAGTGACTGTGAATAAAAACGTTGCTTTGTATTTTTTATGTCAAATTTAATTATTGTTATTTTACTAATGGGAACAAACCTTTGCTAAAAGTTTTGTTGTTTTAAAGTTTGATGCTATAACTGTTTTTTTTTTTTTTTTTTTTCAGTTCACTATTTCAACTGTCATTTAATCGTTAGTACCTCTTTGAGGCACAGTACGTTTTTTGCTAAAAAAGATTATAACCAAGTTGTAAGTTTTTTGCTAGTGTGTTAAACATGTCTGACTCAGAGGAAGATATCTGTGTCATTTGTTCCAATGCCAAGGTGGAGCCCAATAGAAATTTATGTACTAACTGTATTGATGCTACTTTAAATAAAAGTCAATCTGTACAATGTGAACAAATTTCACCAAACAGCGAGGGGAGAGTTATGCCGACTAACTCGCCTCACGCGGCAGTACCTGCATCTCCCGCCCGGGAGGTGCGTGATATTTTGGCGCCTAGTACATCTGGGCGGCCATTACAGATAACATTACAAGATATGGCTACTATTATGACTGAAGTTTTGTCTAAATTACCAGAACTAAGAGGCAAGCGTGATCACTCTGGGGTGAGAACAGAGTGCGCTGACAATGCTAGGGCCATGTCTGATACTGCGTCACAGCTCGCAGAGCATGAGGACGGAGAGCTTCATTCTGTGGGTGACGGTTCTGATCCAAACAGATTGGACTCAGATATTTCAAATTTTAAATTTAAATTGGAGAACCTCCGTGTATTACTAGGGGAGGTCTTAGCAGCTCTCAACGATTGTAACACCGTTGCAATACCAGAGAAACTGTGTAGGTTGGATAAATACTTTGCGGTACCGGCGAGTACTGACGTTTTTCCTATACCTAAGAGACTAACTGAAATTGTTACTAAGGAGTGGGATAGACCCGGTGTGCCGTTCTCACCCCCTCCAATATTTAGAAAGATGTTTCCAATAGACGCCACCACTCGGGACTTATGGCAAACGGTCCCCAAGGTGGAGGGAGCAGTTTCTACTTTAGCTAAGCGTACCACTATCCCGGTGGAGGATAGCTGTGCTTTCTCAGATCCAATGGATAAAAAATTAGAGGGTTACCTTAAGAAAATGTTTGTTCAACAAGGTTTTATATTACAACCCCTTGCATGTATCGCGCCGATTACGGCTGCGGCAGCATTTTGGATTGAGTCGCTTGAAGAGAACCTTAGTTCTTCTACGCTAGACGACATTACGGACAGGCTTAGAGTCCTTAAACTAGCTAATTCCTTCATTTCGGAGGCCGTAGTACATTTAACCAAACTTACGGCTAAGAACTCAGGATTCGCCATACAGGCACGTAGGGCGCTGTGGCTAAAATCCTGGTCAGCTGATGTTACTTCTAAGTCCAAATTACTTAATATACCTTTCAAGGGGCAGTCTTTATTTGGGCCCGGTTTGAAAGAGATTATCGCTGACATTACAGGAGGTAAGGGCCACGCCCTACCTCAAGACAAAGCCAAAGCTAAGGCTAGACAGTCTAATTTTCGTCCCTTTCGGAACTTTAAAACAGGAGCAGCATCAACCTCCACTGCACCAAAACAGGAAGGAGCTGTTGCTCGTTACAGGCAAGGCTGGAAGCCTAACCAGTCCTGGAACAAGAGCAAGCAGGCCAGGAAACCTGCTGCTGCCCCAAAGACAGCATGAACCGAGAGCCCCCGATCCGGGACCGGATCTAGTGGGGGGCAGACTCTCTCTCTTCGCCCAGGCCTGGGCAAGAGATGTTCAGGATCCCTGGGCTCTAGAGATCATATCGCAGGGATACCTTCTAGACTTCAAATTATCTCCCCCAAGAGGGAGATTTCATCTGTCAAGGTTGTCAACAAACCAGATAAAGAAAGAAGCGTTTCTACGCTGCGTACAAGATCTGTTATTAATGGGAGTGATCCATCCAGTTCCGCGGTCGGAACAAGGACAAGGGTTCTACTCAAACCTGTTTGTGGTTCCCAAAAAAGAGGGAACTTTCAGGCCAATCTTAGATTTAAAGACTCTAAACAAATTCCTAAGAGTTCCATCGTTCAAAATGGAAACTATTCGGACAATCTTACCCATGATCCAAGAGGGTCAGTACATGACCACAGTGGATTTAAAGGATGCTTACCTTCACATACCGATCCACAAAGATCATCACCGGTATCTAAGGTTTGCCTTCTTAGACAGGCACTACCAGTTTGTAGCTCTTCCATTCGGATTGGCTACGGCTCCAAGAATCTTCACAAAGGTTCTGGGTGCCCTTCTAGCGGTACTAAGACCGCGAGGGATTTCGGTAGCTCCGTACCTAGACGACATTCTAATTCAAGCTTCAAGCTTTCAAACTGCCAAGTCTCATACAGAGTTAGTTCTGGCATTTCTAAGGTCGCATGGATGGAAAGTGAACGAAAAGAAGAGTTCTCTCTTTCCTCTCACAAGAGTTCCATTCTTGGGGACTCTTATAGATTCTGTAGAAATGAAGATTTACCTGACAGAAGACAGGTTAACAAAGCTTCAAAATGCATGCCGCGTCCTTCATTCCATTCAACACCCGTCAGTAGCTCAATGCATGGAGGTGATCGGCTTAATGGTAGCGGCAATGGACATAGTACCTTTTGCACGCCTACACCTCAGACCGCTGCAATTATGCATGCTAAGTCAGTGGAATGGGGATTACTCAGATTTGTCCCCTACTCTGAATCTGAATCAAGAGACCAGAAATTCTCTTCTATGGTGGCTTTATCGGCCACACCTGTCCAGGGGGATGCCATTCAGCAGGCCAGACTGGACAATTGTAACAACAGACGCCAGCCTACTAGGTTGGGGCGCTGTCTGGAATTCTCTGAAGGCTCAGGGACTATGGAATCAGGAGGAGAGTCTCCTTCCAATAAACATTCTGGAATTGAGAGCAGTTCTCAATGCCCTTCTGGCTTGGCCCCAGTTAACAACTCGGGGGTTCATCAGGTTTCAGTCGGACAACATCACGACTGTAGCTTACATCAACCATCAGGGAGGGACAAGAAGCTCCCTAGCAATGAGGGAAGTATCAAAGATAATTCGCTGGGCAGAGTCTCACTCTTGCCACCTGTCAGCAATCCACATCCCGGGAGTGGAGAACTGGGAGGCGGATTTCTTGAGTCGCCAGACTTTTCATCCGGGGGAGTGGGAACTTCATCCGGAGGTCTTTGCCCAAATACTTCGACGTTGGGGCAAACCAGAGATAGATCTCATGGCGTCTCGCCAGAACGCCAAACTTCCTCGCTACGGGTCCAGATCCAGGGATCCGGGAGCAGTTCTGATAGATGCTTTGACAGCACCTTGGAACTTCAGGATGGCTTATGTGTTTCCACCCTTCCCGCTGCTTCCTCGATTGATTGCCAAAATCAAACAGGAGAGAGCATCAGTAATTCTAATAGCACCTGCATGGCCACGCAGGACTTGGTATGCAGATCTAGTGGACATGTCATCCTGTCCGCCTTGGTCTCTACCTCTAAGACAGGACCTTCTGATACAGGGTCCATTCAAACATCAAAATCTAACTTCTCTGAAGCTGACTGCTTGGAAATTGAACGCTTGATTTTATCAAAACGTGGTTTTTCTGAGTCGGTTATTGATACCCTAATTCAGGCTAGGAAGCCTGTTACCAGAAGGATTTACCATAAAATATGGCGGAAATACCTATACTGGTGCGAATCCAAGGGTTACTCCTGGAGTAAGGTTAGGATCGCTAGGATACTGTCTTTTCTACAAGAAGGTTTAGAAAAGGGTTTATCAGCTAGTTCATTAAAGGGACAGATTTCAGCTCTGTCCATCTTGTTACACAGACGTCTGTCAGAAAATCCAGACGTCCAGTCCTTTTGTCAGGCTTTAGCTAGGATCAAGCCTGTGTTTAAAGCTGTTGCTCCACCATGGAGTTTAAACTTAGTTCTTAACGTTTTACAGGGTGTTCCGTTTGAACCCCTTCATTCCATTGATATAAAAATGTTATCTTGGAAAGTTCTGTTTTTAATGGCTATTTCCTCGGCTCGAAGAGTCTCTGAGTTATCAGCCTTACATTGTGATTCCCCTTATCTGATTTTTCACTCAGACAAGGTAGTTCTGCGTACTAAACCTGGGTTCTTACCTAAGGTAGTTACTAACAGGAACATCAATCAAGAGATTGTTGTCCCATCCTTGTGTCCAAATCCTTCTTCAAAGAAGGAACGTCTTTTACACAATCTGGATGTAGTTCGTGCCCTCAAGTTCTACTTGCAGGCAACTAAAGATTTTCGCCAAACTTCTTCCTTGTTTGTCGTTTACTCTGGACAGAGGAGAGGTCAAAAAGCTTCTGCTACCTCTCTCTCTTTTTGGCTTCGTAGCATAATACGTTTAGCCTATGAGACTGCTGGACAGCAGCCTCCTGAAAGAATTACAGCTCACTCCACTAGAGCTGTGGCTTCCACTTGGGCCTTTAAGAATGAGGCCTCTGTTGAACAGATTTGCAAGGCTGCAACTTGGTCTTCACTTCATACTTTTTCCAAATTTTACAAATTTGACACTTTTGCTTCTTCGGAGGCTATTTTTGGGAGAAAGGTTCTTCAGGCAGTGGTTCCTTCTGTATAATGAGCCTGCCTTTCCCTCCCGTCATCCGTGTACTTTTGCTTTGGTATTGGTATCCCAGAAGTAATGATGACCCGTGGACTGATCACACATAACAGAATAAAACATAATTTATGCTTACCTGATAAATTCCTTTCTTCTGTTGTGTGATCAGTCCACGGCCCGCCCTGTTTTAAGGCAGGTAAATATCTTTTAAATTATACTCCAGTCACCACTTCACCCTTGGTTACTCCTTTCTCGTTGATTCTTGGTCGAATGACTGGGACTGACGTAGAGGGGAGGAGCTATATGCAGCTCTGCTGGGTGAATCCTCTTGCATTTCCTGTTGGGGAGGAGTTATATCCCAGAAGTAATGATGACCCGTGGACTGATCACACAACAGAAGAAAGGAATTTATCAGGTAAGCATAAATTATGTTTTTTTTGTTTTTTTCACAGAGCCTCTCGTTTTGAGTTTGTCAGTCGTGTAATTTAAAAGGTAATTGGTTTTGTTTTTTCATTTAAATAAAGAAGTGTGAAGTAATGTGCACCGTCCTGCTGTAACCCAGGTTCCCCTAATCTAACCTTTTTTCTGTATATATAGTAGTTTATTAATTACAGTGATTAACTGGTGTTTTTTTGTTTTTTTCACAGAGCCTCTCGTTTTGAGTTTGTCAGTCGTGTAATTTAAAAGGTAATTGGTTTTGTTTTTTCATTTAAATAAAGAAGTGTGAAGTAATGTGCACCGTCCTGCTGTAACCCAGGTTCCCCTAATCTAACCTTTTTTCTGCTGAGGATAATTAGGCATCATTGAAGCGGAATATAGTAAAGTTAGTGACCTGTGAGATAGTAAGCGCTATAAATGAGCTGGTAAATAACTGACCTTAGATTGGGTTTGAGATAAGAAGATATGTGGCAGCAACCATTTAATTCCCAGTAAATTACAGGGAAAGGAGACCAAGTATAAGTTGTGTTACTGATGATTTATATTCTGTCCCTTTAATGTGATCACAGGTTAATTAGGCGCCATGAATAAGACACAGAGAATGTCATTTGGAATTAGTTTAAAAAAAGAAATGGGCCATCAGGAAATCCCTGTATATATGGTGTCCCATTAAAGCAAATACAGGATTTATTTCCTATTTAGAATGTAAGTATTACACAAACACATGACGACTGTAATGTTCTCTGCAATCGGTAAACTGACTTGTGATTGGTCCGTCCATACCTCAGGGGTCTTACACCTTGTTCCCTTTTACCCATGCAACCAGTGTACTATAGCCCTGTTATGGGGAATTGGTTTCCATAACCATCTGCCCTAAGCACTGTTACCAGCACGTCTGCTCACAAGCCATGAGATCCTGTTAACAAGGAGTTTCCTTCACCCTAGGAGACTTGAAATGATCATAGTCAAAGGAGCAAACACAAACCCATTATGGCCTATTGAGCTACAGGCCCGCACTATTCAGTATTTTACTTTAGTTCAGTGTTGGTGCTAGATGAGGAGGGTTAGTGTGGATATCTGTAATTGCTATGCCAGTCTGTTCAGTTGTTCTAGGGTTCAATGTCTGTAAAGACGGTTACTACACAGTAAGACAGGGTGTGAGCCATGTCACATAGAATTTTACTTTTGGTTTCTTCATTTTTGTGTGATGCTTGATATTTACTATATACAAATACATGTCTGGTTCATAGGTTACAATACATTAATTACATCGATACACGGTATAGTGAAGGGCTTATAAAATACTATTCTTAAATGGATTACCAAAAAGGAATATATGTAGGTATCTGGGATCATAATAAATTAATTGATGAAGGTAGGATAAATATAAAAACCTCAATTATAACTTAATCAGTATGAACCTCTCAATTATTCACACTAGTGGTTATTCAAGGGAGGTAAGAGAACAATTTAACAAATATTCTAGACAGTTGGATAGAACACAACCAATATCATTAGGATGTGGATTATCATACTTGTGGGGTATCTAACACCATGATCGACCTTTGTATACAGATTAAAAAAAAATATATATATATCTCTGATGATAAAAACATTAGGTTCAATTCATATTTTATAGAAGACTCGGGATTCGATAGCTTCATGATGATGTGTGGCACTCTTGACTAAAAAACATGCGGTACTGAGTTCATATAACAAACCAATTTAAAGGGAATGTCAGTTTAAGAGGATAACTTTGGGAATCCCGAGTCTTCTATAAAATATGAATTGAACCTAATGTTTTTATCATTATATATATATATATATATATATATATATATATATATATATATATATATATATATATATTTTAATCTGTATACAAAGGTCGATCATATTGTTACCATATTGTTTTTTGATTTGTTGTTTGGGCCAATATTATAGCATATTATATGAAAATCTTTTTCCTAATAGGAGTCTGTATTATGGTTGATTGTAGAATTGATTAGAATCACCATTACTATTGTGACACAATTTTTCACATAACTTTTTAAGCACATATACATATTTATAATTCACCTTTTTGACAAACCGGTTTTGTCTTTTATTTTTTCATTTTTTCACCTTTTGATTTTTCGATTTTTCGACTATTTGACTATTTGAATATCTTTGAATTTTTCTACCCTTTTTTGTTTGGTACTGTATTTTTTGATCACAGTTTTCCACATTAGCATTTTGATCACCGATTTTCACTATCTTGTCACAATTATATGTACTATATGTTGTGTAACTAAGCTAAGTTAATTTATTATTGTGATCAAGCACAGTATTGTTTTAATTTCTTATTGCGATTAAGCACAGCACCTGTTTTAATTTCTATATCTGTTACAACCAGAAGAGAACTGATCCAATTAAGCTAAGATCCTCTCACAAGGGTCCAAATAACTTGTTCCAATCAATGGTCGTATTCATTTTAATATTTCAATATTTTTGTTTATATTGAGATGGTATAATAAATTAATGTATTTTTAATCATAGTGTGATTCCTGTTTATACCTAAGCCCTAGGCGCTCCTATTTATCCTCCACTACTGGTTCATAGGTTACAATACATTTTTGTGTGATTCTTGATATTACTATATACAAATACGTCTGGTTCATAGGTTACAATAGATTTTTGTGTGATTCTTTATTACTATATACAAATACATGTCTGGTTCATAGGTTACAATAGATTTTTGTGTGATTCTTGATATTACTATATACAAATACATGTCTGGTTCATAGGTTACAATACATTTTTGTGTGATTCTTGATATTACTATATACAAATACGTCTGGTTCATAGGTTACAATAGATTTTTGTGTGATTCTTGATATTACTATATACAAATACATGTCTGGTTCATAGGTTACAATACATTTTTGTGTGATTCTTGATATTACTATATACAAATACGTCTGGTTCATAGGTTACAATAGATTTTTGTGTGATTCTTGATATTACTATATACAAATACATGTCTGGTTCATAGGTTACAATAGATTTTTGTGTGATTCTTGATATTACTATATACAAATACGTCTGGTTCATAGGTTACAATAGATTTCTCCAACATTGGTGTGTACGGTCCACGGCGTCATCCATTACTTGTGGGAAATGTTCTCCCCCACAGGGAAAGGCAAGGAGAGCACACAGCAAGAGCTGTCCATATAGCTCCCCCTCTGGCTCCGCTCCCCAGTCATTCTCCTTGCCGCTCTGAACAAGTAGCATCTACCACGGGGATGGCGAGGAGTTTGTGGTGTTAGTTGTAGTTTTTTATTCTTCTATCAAGAGTTTGTTATTTTAAAATAGTGCTGGCTTGTACTATTTACTCTATAACAGAAAAGTGATGAAGATTTCTGTTTGAGGGCTATGATTTTAGCACAAGTAACTAAATCCATTACTGTTACCACGCAGGACTGTTGAAACAAGAGAACTTCAGTTGGGGGTAACAGTTTGCAGACTCATCTGCTTCAGGTATGACTGGTCTCCTTCTAACAACACAGGCTAATGCTAGATGACAGTCATTTTTCCCCTCAGGGGAAACGGTAAGCCATTTTTCTTTCACCTCAGCAAAAAAGATAATAGGCTTCCCCTTTTTGTTTTTTATGCTGGTAGACACTGTTAGGGGCTAAATCGATTGATTTTTATTACAGTATTATACCATTTGAAATATTTTATAAGCTCACATACACTTGGGAACGTTTTTTATTGATCTGGCTTGTTTTAGACACCTAAATCTAGTCAGGAAGGCCCCTTCACTCTAGTGTGCTGAGGGAGGAAGCCTCATTTTGGCACTTCAGCTGTGCAGTTGAATTTCAAGGCAGTGCATGCAGATTCATGTGAGAGGGTCCTGTGGTTCAGAAAGTGACTCCAAAAGGCTTTTTTCTGTGAATGGTGACCCCTAAGGAAGGTAAAAAGCTGCAGCAAGGCTGTAGCTGGTTTTGTGGTGTGTAAAAACGGTTAAATCCAACAATTGGCTCCGGTTTGCTTGTTTTAAGAGCTAGAGTCTCCATATTTGCTGTGCAATACTTTCTAAGCATTAAGACACTGGGGTCCAAATTTCAGAAAAATCGGATATTACCTTCATAGTTTTTTGAACATTCAGAAATAAATGTCTAAATTTTATTATTTAGAGACGTTTTTGTTTAAAATCGTTTTTATTGCATTGTTTGCCTGCCTAAATCTGTTTAACATGTCTGTTCCATCATATAACCTATGTTCTGTGTGTATAGAGACAAATGTGGTTCCCCCTTCGAGTGTTTGTGATAATTGCGCCATAGCGTCCAAACAAAATCAGGGCAGCTCTGTTATTTTTCATGATGTTGCCCAAGATGATTTATCTAATGAAGGTAGTGGGGATAGCTCTACATCCTCTCCTTCTGTGTCTACACCAGCTTTGTCCGCGCAAGCGACACCTAGCGCGCCAGTGCTTATTTCTATGCAACAATTATCAGCAGTAGTGGATAATTCTATAGCAAATCTTTTATCCAAACTGCCAGCTTTTCAGAGAAAGCGTGATTGTTCAGTTTTAAATACAGATAAAAAGGATGAACAATCAGACGCTGATGATGCCTTATCTATTTTACCCTCACATCAATCGGAATTGGCTGTGAGGGAAGGGCTGTCTGAGGGTGAAATTTCAGACTCAGGAAAAATTTCTCAACAGGCAGAACCTGATCTAGTGGCATTTAAGTAGGGCTGCAACTAACGATTATTTTCATAATCGATTAGTTGGTCGATTATTTTTTCGATTAATCGGATAAAAACAAAAAACAAAACAAAAAAAACACTGAACAATATACCATTTGTAAAAAAATATAATAATGAACAAACAAACTCTGTTTGGTTTAACAGAGTATTAAAAAAAACTGCCTTACTGCAGAAATACAAATAGTTAAACTTTTTATCTCATCAAGTTCACTGTACAACTGTACACAACACAAACTACTTTAAATTACACAACTTACAAACTTTTAAAGACTTAGCAGAGCAAATGTATTGTCATAATTTATTAGCTCAGCTGTAGCTGGCTGCCAAGTTGACATATTTATTTACTTTGTTTTTATTACACCAAGGTTGTCTAAATTAAGAAAAAAAGATCAACTGTTGACAGTCACTGCAGTGCATACAACACTGCTGTGCTGTGACTGTAGGGCTGCTACTGCTTCTGTAGGTAACTGTTAGGAAGGATAGCAGTCATAGCACAGGGGTGTGAGGAGATCGTGGGCACCGGATCATGGAAGGGGAGGGGCTAAGGTGAGGGTCCGACTCCGGATCAAGTAACTTGCTAAGATAATAATACATAACCTCTGGTGGTCTCACTGACTGTTTGATTTTACAACATTTCCTGTGACTGCTTCTGTAACTGTTAGGAAGGATAGCACAGAGGTGTGGGGACTGAGGAGATTGAGGGCACCGGGTCGCATGGAAGGGGAGGGGCTAAGGTGAGGGTCTGGATCAAGTAACTTGCTGGGATGCGGAGCCAAGAGGATTAAGACATAAGCTCTGGTCTCAGTGTTTTTGTATGCTTGCGCTAATGCACTTCTCTTGGCTAAGTTGGCTTGGCTTTGAGTTATTAGTTAGTTAAATAAAAAAAAACACGCTACAGTGAGACCAGCAAGTTACTTGATCCAGACCCATACTTTAGCCCCTTCCATGACCCGGTGCCCGCGATCTCCTCACAGCTCACACTCTGCTCTGTGCTATCCTCCCTAACAGTTACAGAAGCTAGCAGTAACCGGAGTGTTGTAAAATCAAACAGAAGACCACCAGAGGTTATATATTATTATTTTAGCAAGTTTTACTTGATCCAGACTCAGAGTCAGACCCTCCCCTTCCATGACCCGGTGCCCGCGATCTACTCACAGTCAAGTAGCAGCCAGCCAAATCCAATATCTCCCTCCTCCATTGCTTAACGCTAGTACTAAGTTATTACCCACCTTGCAGCAGATGAAGTCAAAAGTGACGTCTATCCCAAATAATCTCACTGTCGCACACTCCTCTCTTCCCACACGTCTTCTCCTTCTCTTCTCTTCACCGCGCTCAGGAAATAGACAGGAAATAGACACGCCTTTTCTAGTGTGGCTGTGGCAAGCAGCCCAACTAATCGATAGACCGATTAATCGATAATGCAAATCGTTGACAACGATTTGCATTATCGATTATTATCGATTTTATCGATTAGTTGTTGCAGCCCTACATTTAAGTTTAAGCTAGAACATCTCCGCGCTTTGCTTAAGGAGGTATTAGCTACTCTGGATGACTGTGATTCCATGGTAGTACCAGAGAAGTTGTGCAAATTGGACAAATTTTTAGAGGTCCCAGTGCATGACGACGCTTTTCCAATACCTAAGAGGGTAGCGAACATAGTGGAAAAGGAGTGGGAGAAGCCAGGTGTACCCTTTGCCCCACCTCCTATATTTAAGAAAATGTTTCCCATAGTAGACCCTAGAAGGGACGCATGGCAAACGGTCCCGAAGGTTGAGGGAGCGGTTTCAACACTAGCGAAGCGCACAACTATTCCTATAGAGGATAGCTGCGTTTTCAAAGATCCTATGGATAAAAAATTGGAAGGATTGCTTAAAAAGGTTTTTGTTCAGCAAGGGTTCATCCTTCTACCAGCTACGTGTGTTATTACTGTCACTTCAGCGGCGTCCTTTTGGTTCGAAGAACTAGAAAGGTCGCTCCAGAAAGAGACTTCCTATGAAGAAGTCATGGACAGAATTCACGCATTAAAGTTAGCTAATTCCTTTATATTGGATGCCGCCTTTCAAATAACGAAATTGGCGGTGAAAAACTCAGGTTTTGCTATAGTAGCGCTGAGGGCGCTTTGGCTAAAATCCTGGTCGTCCAAGACTAAGTTACTGAATATTCCTTTCAAGGGTAAGACCCTTTTTGGGCCGGAATTGAAGGAAATTATTTCAGACATCACTGGGGGTAAGGGCCATGCCCTCCCACAGGATAGGCCTTTTAAGGCTAAGAACAAGTCTAATTTTCGTTCCTTTCGCAATTTCAGGAACGGACCGGCTAATAGCTCCACTGCCGCTAGACAAGAAGGTAACGTGGCCCAGCCCAAACCCGCTTGGAAGCCCATGCAAGGCTGGAACAAGGGTAAACAAACCAAGAAACCTGCTGCTGCTACCAAGACAGCATGAAGGGGTAGCCCCCGATCCGGGACCGGATCTGGTAGGGGGCAGACTCTCTCTCTTCGCTCAGGCTTGGGCAAGAAATGTTCTGGATCCCTGGGCACTAGAGAGAGTTTCCAAGGGATACCTGTTAGAATTCAAGGGACTTCCTCCAAAGGGAAGGTTCCACCTGTCTCGCTTATCTTCAGACCAGATAAAGAAACAGGCATTTTTACATTGTGTAAGAGACCTATGAAAGATGGGAGTGATAAACCCAGTCCCCTCCGGGGAACAAGGTCTAGGGTTTTACTCAAACCTGTTTGTGGTTCCCAAAAAAGAGGGAACTTTCAGGCCAATTCTGGATTTAAAGATATTAAACAAGTTCCTCAGAGTTCCATCCTTCAAGATGGAAACCATTCGGACAATCTTACCAACAATCCAGCAGGGTCAATTTTTGACTACCGTGGATCTGAAGGATACGTATCTGCATATCCCAATCCACAAATCTCATCATCAGTTCCTGAGGTTCGCCTTTCTGGACAAACATTGCCAGTTTGTGGCTCTTCCATTCGGTTTAGCCACTGCTCCCAGAATTTTCACAAAGGTGCTAGGGTCCCTTCTAGCGGTCCTAAGACCGAGGGGCATCGCTGTAGCACCTTATCTAGACGACATCCTAATCCAAGCGTCGTCTCTTTCCAAAGCGAGGGCTCATACAGACATTGTGTTGGCTTTTCTCAGATCTCACGGGTGGAAAGTGAACATAGAAAAAAGTTCACTGTCACCGTCCACAAGGGTTCCTTTTCTGGGAACAATAATAGATTCTGTGGAAATGAAGATCTTTCTCACAGACGTCAGAAAGACAAAGCTTCTAAAAGCTTGTCGAGTTCTTCACTCTATTCCTCAACCCTCCATAGCTCAATGCATGGAAGTAATAGGACTAATGGTCGCAGCAATGGATGTGGTTCCTTTTGCTCGAATTCATCTAAGACCATTACAGCTGTGCATGCTCAATCAGTGGAATGGGGACTATACAGACTTGTCTCCCCAAATTCAAGTAGACCAGGTAACCAGGGACTCACTTCTCTGGTGGTTGACCCAGGATCACCTGTCTCAGGGAATGAGTTTCCGCAGACCGGAGTGGGTCATCGTCACCACCGACGCCAGCCTCTTGGGGTGGGGCGCGGTCTGGGACTCTCTGAAAGCTCAGGGCCTATGGTCGCGAGAAGAGTCGCTTCTCCCGATAAACATTTTGGAACTAAGAGCTATATTCAATGCGCTCCTGGCTTGGCCTCAGCTAGCGGAAGCCAGGTTCATAAGATTTCAGTCGGACAACATAACGACTGTTGCGTACATCAATCATCAGGGGGGAACAAAGAGTTCCCTAGCGATGAAGGAAGTAACCAAGATAATCCAATGGGCAGAGAATCACTCCTGCCATCTATCTGCTATTCACATCCCAGAAGTTGACAACTGGGAGGCGGACTATTTGAGTCGTCAGACTTTCCATCCGGGGTAGTGGGAACTCCATCCGGAGGTCTTTGCTCAGTTAACCCAATTATGGGGCATTCCAGACATGGATCTAATGGCGTCCCGTCAGAACTTCAAGATTCCTTGCTACGGGTCCAGATCCAGGGATCCCAAGGCGACTCTAGTGGATGCATTAGTGGCGCCTTGGTCGTTCAACCTAGCATATGTGTTTCCACCGTTTCCTCTCCTCCCCAGGCTCATAGCCAGGATCAAACCGAAGAAGGCCTCGGTGATTCTGATAGCTCCTGCGTGGCCACGCAGGACTTGATATGCAGACCTGGTGAATATGTCATCGGCTCCACCATTGAAGCTACCTTTGAGACAGGACCTTCTAGTACAAGGTCCATTCGAACATCCCAATCTAGTTTCTCTGCAGCTGACTGCTTGGAAATTGAACGCTTGATTTTATCCAAGCGTGGGTTTTCAAATTCTGTGATTGACACTCTGGTCCAAGCCAGAAAACCTGTGACTAGAAGGATTTACCATAAAATATGGAAAAAATATATCTGTTGGTGTGAATCCAAAGGATTCTCCTGGAGTAAGATTAAAATTCCAAAGATTCTCTCCTTTCTCCAAGAAGGTTTGGATAAAGGATTGTCAGCTAGTTCTCTAAAAGGACAGATTTCTGCATTATCCGTCTTGTTGCACAAATGACTGGCAGCTTTGCCAGATGTACAAGCTTTTGTTCAGGCTTTGGTTAGAATCAAGCCTGTTTACAGACCCATGACTCCTCCTTGGAGTCTAAATTTAGTTCTTTCAGTTCTTCAAGGGGTTCCGTTTGAACCTTTACATTCCATAGATATTAAGTTATTACTGTTTTTGGTTGCTATTTCTTCTGCTAGAAGAGTTTCTGAATTATCTGCTTTGCAGTGTGATCCACCCTATCTGGTGTTCCATTCAGATAAGGTTGTTTTGCGTACTAAGCCTGGTTTTCTTCCAAAAGTTGTTTCCAACGAGAACATCAACCAGGAAATAGTTGTTCCTTCTTTGTGTCCGAATCCAGTTTCAAAGAAGGAACGTTTTATTACACAATTTAGATGTTGTTCGTGCTTTAAAGTTCTATTTAGAAGCAACAAAATATTTTAGACAAACCTCATCCTTGTTTGTCGTTTACTCTGGTAAGAGGAGAGGTCAAAAAGCTACTGCTACCTCCCTTTCTGGCTGAAAAGCATTATCCGCTTGGCTTATGAGACTGCCGGACGGCAGCCTCCTGACCGTATCACAGCTCACTCTACTAGGGCTGTGGCTTCCACATGGGCCTATAAGAACGAGGCTTCTGTTGACCAGATATGTAAGGCAGCGACTTGGTCTTCTCTGCACACTTTGCCAAATTCTACAAATTTGATATTTTTGCTTCTTCGGAGGCTGTTTTTGGGAGAAAGGTTTTGCAAGCCGTGGTGCCTTCTGTTTAGGTAACCTGATTTGCTCCCTCCCTTCATCCGTGTCCTAAAGCTTTGGTATTGGTTCCCACAAGTAATGGATGACGCCGTGGACCGGACACACCAATGTTGGAGAAAACAGAATTTATGCTTACCTGATAAATTACTTTCTCCAACGGTGTGTCCGGTCCACGGCCCGCCCTGTTTTTTTTTTTAAATCAGGTTGAATTTTTTTTTCTTTATACACTACAGTCACCACGGCACCCTATAGTTTCTCCTTTTTCTCCTAACCGTCGGTCGAATGACTGGGGGGGCGGAGCCAGAGGGGGAGCTATATGGACAGCTCTTGCTGTGTGCTCTCCTTGCCTTTCCCTGTGGGGGAGAACATTTCCCACAAGTAATGGATGACGCCGTGGACCGGACACACCGTTGGAGAAAGTAATTTATCAGGTAAGCATAAATTCTGTTTTTTGTGTGATTTTTGATATTACTATATACAAATACATGTCTGGTTCATAGGTTACAATAGATTTTTGTGTGATTCTTGATATTACTATATACAAATACGTCAGGTTCATAGGTTACAATACATTTGTGAGCAAAAACTAAGCTATACTACAATGCAACCACAAGATATCCGTTGATCCACTCATAGTTGCATAGGGCAAAAAGAAACATATAAGAAATAGAATCTTAAATTGCAAACGGACCTTGTCAGATCTCCTTCTAGCTATTAGTGATTGCCACACAGTGTAATCCACAAGACAGCGCCAACATTGTGTACAGTGTCAGCTTCAAGCAATGTTGTAGTGGCGCACCAGATGCTTACGCTCTGCGAGTTAATACAAGAGTGTGCATATGCTCCCCAAGGCAGAACATGCTATGATCTGTGATGTCCTCGGAGAAAGGACACATGCAAGAACTGCTATCTACATCAGACAGCAATGTACTCTGGCTGCACTATATAGGTTCTCCTTAACTTAGTCAGATATGGAGCAGTGCATTGATTGGTGACTGGCTCTCTGATTATTATTTTTTAACCCCGCCCCCTAGCCTTTACAGCTCTGCAAAGCTGTTCCTCCTGCATGTGAGCAATGCACCTTTGTATTTGTACCTTATGATTATGTGATATTGGACCAAGAGCAAAGAAAACAAATATATTCAATAAACATTTTAAAAAATGATTATTTTTTTCTTCAGCTAATTTGGAATTAAATTTTTATCTGCGGCATTATATTTTACATTTTAAAAATGTATATTCTCTGGTTAAAGGGATAGTAATTTTCTTATATGGACAACTGTAAAAAACAGAAACAAAGGCGCCACATGTGTAGATCAATGGATACCAAGATGTAAATCTGGACAAGACACAGGATACTCACAAACGTGAAGGCACTCTCTTGTGCCTGTTAGAGGCAGGCTGGTATTCTAAACAGCAAACCAGCTGGCTGTGTAAACGAATCCCCGTCGTGATGTCCTGGAAAGATGGATGTCCTGCAAGGCAGTCCTTGCCTGGATAGTGTCCTAGAGGTTGGAACAGGGAGAAAGGCTAGACAGCCTCTGGGTTACTTAGAAGAGATTGATGCACACACCAGACTTAGTGAATCATAAAACTAGCATTTATTATACAAAATAAAATAGCCAGTAATGTAGCACATTACAGCTGGTGTGTTAAAATCAAATCTCTTATGGTATATAGAGAAAACTGCTACATTACTGGCTATTTTATTTTGTATAAGCTTTATTTCTCTATATACCATAAGAGATTTGATTTTAACACACCAGCTGTAATGTGCTACATTACTGGCTATTTTATTTTGTATAATAAATGCTAGTTTTATGATTCACTAAGTCTGGTGTGTGCATCAATCTCTTCTAAGTAACCCAGAGGCTGTCTAGCCTTTCTCCCTGTTCCAACCTCTAGGACACTATCCAGGCAAGGACTGCCTTGCAGGACATCCATCTTTCCAGGACATCACGACGGGGATTCGTTTACACAGCCAGCTGGTTTGCTGTTTAGAATACCAGCCTGCCTCTAACAGGCACAAGAGAGTGCCTTCACGTTTGTGAGTATCCTGTGTCTTGTCCAGATTTACATCTTGGTATCCATTGATCTACACATGTGGCGCCTTTGTTTCTGTTTTTTACAGTTGTCCATATAAGAAAATTACATCACTTGTGAAGTGAAGACTGAGAGCTGCCTTCTTCATTTTTCCCTTGTTCAGACTGACTTTATTTGGGACTTTTTATTTGCACCATTTATTGGACTTCTTCCAGTATAACGTGTGTATTTTTACATATATACATTTGTATTTTTATTTTTATTGTCTGATCTACATATCATATTAATTTTCCAACCTAGTCTATATATGATTTTAACAATTTATATATGATTTTAACACTAGGACCACCCATACCACTTGCATAGTAAGCGCCTCCTATAGGTTATCTGTGACACCCAGTCACAGAGTTTCCAGTTTGTAGTAAAGGGATAGTAAACCCAAATTTGTTCTTTCATGATTCAGAGCAGCAGCAATTTTAAGTAACTTTCTAAGTTACTCCCATTAATTTTTCTTCCTTCTCTTGGTATCTTTATTTGAAAATCAGAAATGAATGTTTAAGAGCCGGCCCATTTTTGGTTCAGAACCTGAGTTGCACTTGTTTATTGGTGTCTAAATGTAACTAATCAATCAGCACATGCAACCCAGGTTCTGAAACCAAAAATGGGCAGGCTCTTAAACATTCATTTCTGATTTTCAAATAAAGATACCAAGAGAAGGAAGAAAAATTGATAATAGGAGTAAATTAGAAAGTTACTTAAAATTGCTGCTCTATCTGATTCATGAAAAAAATTGGGTTTACGATCTAACACATTCCCATTGAGATGGTTCCCTTTTTAACGCATTCCCATTGAGATGGTTCCCTTTTTAACGCATTCCCATTGAGATGGTTCCCTTTTTAACGCATTCCCATTGAGATGGTTCCCTTTTTAACGCATTCCCATTGAGATGGTTCCCTTTTTAACGCATTCCCATTGAGGTGGTTCCCTTTTTAACGCATTCCCATTGAGGTGGTTCCCTTTTTAACGCATTCCCATTGAGGTGGTTCCCTTTTTAACGCATTCCCATTGAGGTGGTTCCCTTTTTAACGCATTCCCATTGAGGTGGTTCCCTTTTTAACGCATTCCCATTGAGGTGGTTCCCTTTTTAACGCATTCCCATTGAGGTGGTTCTCTAGTGTAACTGCCTAATTTAGGTTGAAATATTTTTTATTAAACATTTTTAAAAAAAACATTACATTTTTGTTATGAAATATTCAGAGTAGTTTCAGCAAAATGAGCAAAGCATGAAATTGTAAGTTCTCTTCCATTCTAATAAAAGTTTTTGGTTGTTTGGTCTCCATTTGTACAGTCTGTTTAATACAAATTGTGTACTACAAGAATATTCACAAGTAAGCGTATTCCACATCCAGGCTATGGTTTAGCATCCCATGCCATTTTCAACAGATCTACCAGACATGAAGAGAACACGTTAAACATAATTCGTCAATGATAAAAAGGAATGGAAAACAAATAAAACCAACATTTTGTTACGATGTATTGCGTTTCTTATCTAGATATTTATCCTTGCACTTGTTTACAGTTTATACATTTATAAGTGTTTTTGCACTTAGTTCCTATTAAAGTAGCTAGTCACATAGTTCCTGTGTAGGGTTATCGGCTTCTCTGGGTCCTGTAGATTGATTTTGTGTACCATCATTGTGCAGTATCCAACCACACTTTATAAAATGATTCTGTCGTATTTTGAATATGTGCTGCAGATTCGTACATTGTATATTTAATTTTATTTGATGTTTTTACCCATGTAGGTGCTCCTGATTTCCAATATTTTGTAATATTGATTTGGGTGATTGTACAAAGGATTCCTATGAAGGTGTTTTATATGAGCGTTATATTTTGTAATATTGATTTGGGTGATTGTACAAAGGATTCCTATGAAGGTGTTTTATATGAGCGTTCTATTTTGTAATATTGATTTGGGTGATTGTACAAAGGATTCCTATGAAGGTGTTTTATATGAGCGTTCTATTTTGTAATATTGATTTGGGTGATTGTACAAAGGATTCCTATGAAGGTGTTTTATATGAGCGTTATATTTTGTAATATTGATTTGGGTGATTGTACAAAGGATTCCTATGAAGGTGTTTTATATGAGCGTTATATTTTGTAATATTGATTTGGGTGATTGTACAAAGGATTCCTATGAAGGTGTTTTATATGAGCGTTATATTTTGTAATATTGATTTGGGTGATTGTACAAAGGATTCCTATGAAGGTGTTTTATATGAGCGTTATATTTTGTAATATTGATTTGGGTGATTGTACAAAGGATTCCTATGAAGGTGTTTTATATGAGCGTTATATTTTGTAATATTGATTTGGGTGATTGTACAAAGGATTCCTATGAAGGTGTTTTATATGAGCGTTATATTTTGTAATATTGATTTGGGTGATTGTACAAAGGATTCCTATGAAGGTGTTTTATATGAGCGTTATATTTTGTAATATTGATTTGGGTGATTGTACAAAGGATTCCTATGAAGGTGTTTTATATGAGCGTTATATTTTGTAATATTGATTTGGGTGATTGTACAAAGGATTCCTATGAAGGTGTTTTATATGAGCGTTATATTTTGTAATATTGATTTGGGTGATTGTACAAAGGATTCCTATGAAGGTGTTTTATATGAACGTTATATTTTGTAATATTGATTTGGGTGATTGTACAAAGGATTCCTATGAAGGTGTTTTATATGAACGTTATATTTTGTAATATTGATTTGGGTGATTGTACAAAGGATTCCTATGAAGGTGTTTTATATGAGCGTTATATTTTGTAATATTGATTTGGGTGATTGTACAAAGGATTCCTATGAAGGTGTTTTATATGAGCGTTATATTTTGTAATATTGATTTGGGTGATTGTACAAAGGATTCCTATGAAGGTGTTTTATATGAGCGTTATATTTTGTAATATTGATTTGGGTGATTGAACAAAGGATTCCTATGAAGGTGTTTTATATGAGCGTTATATTTTGTAATATTGATTTGGGTGATTGTACAAAGGATTCCTA
This sequence comes from Bombina bombina, assembly GCF_027579735.1. Classification (NCBI taxonomy): domain Eukaryota; kingdom Metazoa; phylum Chordata; class Amphibia; order Anura; family Bombinatoridae; genus Bombina; species Bombina bombina. The sequence continues at coordinate 6,430,743 of NC_069510.1, read as the reverse complement.
TGAAGGTGTTTTATATGAGCGTTATATTTTGTAATATTGATTTGGGTGATTGTACAAAGGATTCCTATGAAGGTGTTTTATATGAGCGTTATATTTTGTAATATTGATTTGGGTGATTGTACAAAGGATTCCTATGAAGGTGTTTTATATGAGCGTTATATTTTGTAATATTGATTTGGGTGATTGTACAAAGGATTCCTATGAAGGTGTTTTATATGAGCGTTATATTTTGAGATTCTTTCATTTAACAGAGCCTGTGGTATGGTAAGGGAGATTTGTTCATCTACTATAGTGCTCAACAATTTAGATAGGTCATATTGTTTGAATTTTGGGGCACTCCCACCACCTATGCAGATAGGTTCCTATTGCATCACATCTCTAACCATTTCTAGTGCTACCTTTTTATTAGGTGTACAGTTTTCATAAGGGTTAAATACCATCGAAACAACGTCTTAATACAATTTTCCCTCATGTATTTTATCCCATTTGTCTATCTTTTTCCTCGCCTTTATTGGTTTCCCATTTGAGTATCAGTCGCTGTTTGTTTTTAGTTTTAGCGTCTTGAATAGCGATCTATAGTTGCAATATTATATATTTCGACCTAGTATGAGAGACACAAATTCGTTCTAGGGTGTTTAGTGGGAGGGATGTAATGCCTGAAGTGTTTTTGCGAAGGGCTACCGTTATTTGTAAGTACAAGAACCAGCTTAGAGGGAGAGGGTCCAGTTTCTGTTGCATCCTGGCTAGAAGTCATAGGAGTTTTATGTATGAGAGAGTCATCCACTCTCTATATAACCCTTTATTTTCCTATTTGTTTATTAAAGGTCTATAATCTTTGTGGATCAGGTACTTTAATGGAATTATTAACCAATGAGAGGGCATGAGTGTGGTGTTTGTTTTCCATTGTTGTATGGATTGATAAGTTGTTTAGGAACATGTGTCAAATCCCACATTTCCCTCATCTCTATTCCACAAGACATCCTCTGGTGAACCCAAAACTCTAATGTGGGCCATATTATGTTCCTATCTTTTCTACTGAAAATGGAGATTTGAGCTAGTTTGGAGGCATGGTAATAGTCTAGAAGGTTTGGAGCCCTAACTCCTCCCAGTTGTCTGGCATGTCAGGGTGTGAAAGGGAATTCTAGCGTGTTTTTTACCTCTGAGGAACCCATGAAGCGCGGTTTGGAGTGTTTCTAGATCATGTTTTGGAACCTTATTTGGTAATGCTCTAAATAAGTATAAAAGTCTGGGGAAAATGTTTATTTTTATGGTTGAAAGTCTACCATACCACAAAGTTATGCTTTTGCCATCTGAGGAGATCTGATCGAATTACTTTATATAGGGGAGAAAGGATTGTTTTATATAGCTGTGAGGAATGTGTTTAACTCCTAGGTAAATTGGCTTCAATATGCTTAATTGTATGATTTGGCATAGCTATAGGGAGGGCTTCACATTTGTCCAAATTTATTTTGTAGCCGGAGATTGAGGAGAAAATGTTGATGGTATTATATAGATTGGGGAGAGAGATCAGAAGCTTGGTTAAAGGGACACTAAACCCAATTTTTTTTCTTTCGTGATTCAGATAGAGCAGCAATTTTAAGCAACTTTCTAATTTACTCCTATTATCAATGTTTCTTCGTTCTCTTGCCATCTTTATTTATAAAGCAGGAATGTGATGCATAGGAGCTGGACCATTTTTGGTTGAGAACCTGGGTTATGCTTGCTTATTGGTGGGTAAATGTAAGCCTCCAATAAGCAAGCACTATCCATGGTGCTGAACCTAAAATGGGCTGGCTGCTAAAATTTACATTTCTGCTTTTAAAATAAAGATAGCAAGAGAACGAAGAAAAAATGATAATGGGAGTAAATTAGAAAGTTGCTTAAAATTGCATGCTCTATCTGAATCACAAAAGAAAAAAAATGTGTGTTCAGTGTCCCTTTAACATGAGCAGGACGTCATCTGCATATAAAGTGATTTTGTGATCGATTGGTGTCCACCTTGCCGGTTCATATCATACCCGACTTTGTAATCAGAGTAAAGTCAATTAGTCATTAGTTCAGACTGTGTTCTTTATATAGGTTCCGAGTAACAAATCCGGACGAACTCTAGTCATCCTGTTTTTTTAGTTTCTTTTTTGTGACCTTTGTCCAACTCGATTTTTGAGATGCATTCTGTGAATCCATCTTTTCAGGATTATTAGCGGACAGAAGCTGTGATGGTATCTCCGGAATTTCCAATCCCAGTGTTTTGCTGATGGTTGGGATCTCCTCCACTCCTTTTTATGGAAGAAAATCTACCCTCTTATCACTTGTAGGGCAAAGGGAAAGACCCAGCGATGCGCAATCTGATTTTGACGCAGCAGTGTGGTAAGTGGACGAAGAGAGTTGTGGCGTTGCAATGTCCTGATACATAAATCTTGGTAGAATTAAACTATATTTCCTTCAAATTTGATTGTGGGATTTTGGGGAGCTGCCATTAAGATTCTTTCTTTTTCATGGAACTGTAAGAATTTAACAATAACATCCCTTGCTGGGAGATCTTCTTTGGGTCTCGCTCTGAATGCTCTGTGAGCACGTTCAATCTGAAACTCTTCTCCTTTAGCTCCCCCAGTGATAGAGCTAAATAGCTGTTGAACAAAAGTAATTTTGCTGCTATGGTTTCTGGAATCCCTTTTGAGACGTATTTTTCTCCTCTTGTCCGATTCTCCATATCCTCCTTTTTTTTCCCTGAAGGTCAGAAATTAATTGTTGTTGGGAGGATAAAGAATTTGAGGTCATGGAAAGGTCATCCGAGAATACCTCTTGGTTTTTTTCAAGTGTCTCTACTCGATTCCCCATTTCAGCTATATCATTTTTTTTAATATCTTTTAATGGAATAGTCTAAACCTTTGTGATTCAGATAGAGCATGCGATTTTAAGAAACTTTCTAATTTACTCCTATTATCAATTTTTATTCGTTCTCTTGGTATCTTTATTTGAAAAAGCAAGAATGTAAGCTTAGGAGCCAGCCCATTTTTGGTTTAGCACCTGGGTAGCACTTTCTGATTGGTGTCTAAATGTAGCCACCAATCAGCAAGCACTACCCAGGTGCTGAACCAAAAATGGGCCGGTTCCTAAGCTTACATTCAAATAAAGATACCAAGAGAACAAAGAAAAATTGATAATAGAAGTAAATTCAAAAGTTGCTTAAAATTTCTTCTCTATCTGAATCATGAAATTTTAATTTTGACTAGAATGTCCCTTTAAGCTAGCTGTTACTGTGGAATTAAGGTTATCAATTTTATTCCAAAGTTCGTGGAGAGATCTTGTTTGGACACTAGATGTTGTAGATCCGCTTTTGTCGCTAATGTTTGATCTGCCTGTGAGCTTTGTATTCCAGATTCTGGATCAGCTTCATCTTCCATATCAGTTTCCATTATTTCTGGAGGTTTGGTGGTTTTGAAAAGTGTCCACATTTGTGGATTTAGATTTTTTGTCTCCCAGCTTGTTCATTTTTCTAGCTTACATGGTGCTTTTAATATTGGTCTTACACAGTCCTCTGGGAGCCTATCTTGGCAAATGTCAGAAGTAAATGTAGATATAAGTTATGGGAGGAATGATTCTGGTAGCCATATATTAAGTCTTTGCCTCCCTGTCAGCTCTCACAGTGAGGCTATAGCATCAGTATTCTTTGTACTTTCCCAGTGGGTCTCACACATCAGGGTTTATGTAGATAGGTAACCGTTTCAGATCTGGTTTTATATTTTGTGTCTTTCACCACCTGGTTTTGGCTATAGCGTCTGTTTCTGATATGTTCCCATTTAAGCAGGGTTAATAGTCTCCATCACTGGGAAAAAGGATTGGCAGTAGGGTCTTTTAATAATAATAAAGACAACATTATAAACATTAGTCCGGATTTAATATTGGCCCCCCATGAGCTGGTGGTCTTGCTATTTTAGTGTATGTTCTCATTGTAGGGGATATGTAGGACGGTATGTGCTCCTTTTTATGTTACAGCGTAAGGCTGTTGATAGGGTGGCTTACCGACGTGGCTGCTTTTTGTGGCTCAGTTTCGCTACTATCTTCACTCCCTCTCGCTTCTCGGCAAAAGTCCATTTAGGGGTCTCCAGAGCGTTTTGTGGGTTTGTTGGTGGCCTATTTGTGTGCTATTCAGCTCTTCTGGATGACCTCTGCGTTACCACAAGTCGAGCTGTAATTACGGCGTGGAAGTAGGCCTCAGCAATTCGGATTTGCTGTCTCACATTACTCAGCGGTGTTGCAGTCATGTATACGGTCTCCCGCAGCTCCCCAGAGATAGGCTTGCAAGATTGAAAATTTTGATTGTGCTTTTTTCCACCTTTTGCTGGATTAACTGCCCGGAGCTCCAGACTCACACAACCATCTTGGAGCTCAGTCTGGTTCCACCCCCCGTAACTGCCTAATTTAAAGTTAAAATTTAAGCTTTCATGATGTAGATAGGACATGCAATTAAAACAACTTTCCTTTTTTTTTTTTTTTTTTTTTTTAATCTAATTTGCTTTGTTCTCTTTTTAGTTGAAAGCTAAAGCTAGGTAGGCTTATATGCTAATTTCTAAGCCCTTGAAGTCCACTTCTTATCTAAGGGCATTTGATCGCTTTTCACAGCTAGAGGGTGTTGGTTCATATATGCCATACAAATAACTCCATGTGTATGAGCACAATGTTATTTATGAGTCAGTACTAATTGGATAAAATGCAAGTCTGGCAAAAGAACTGAAATAAGGAAGCAGTCTGTGTATATACAAGGTAAAAAGTATAAAATAATATAACGGTGTGGGTTGTGCAAAACTGGGGAATGGGTAATAAATAAATAATTCTGGGGTAGACTGTCCATTTAAAATTTAATTTCACAATGACCTGCAGAATTATGTTTACTAAAAAATGTCATTGCAGAAAGGGGGTAAAAAAGTTCTGCCTCAGGGTCAGGCTCTACAAGGCAAGCTGACCTCATCCAGCCACTAGCTGATTTTTCTTGCTCCTTCTACAAAACCTGCTAAACAAGAGCTGGTCTGCAGCTAGTCTGCTAGTGACTGGAGAGGCCACCTTACCTGTTCTACAGTCCTGTCCTTATCAAAGGCACAATGACTAGTGACTAAATACCAAGAGCTGGTCTGCGGCTAGTCAACTAGTGATTGTAGGCCACCTTACCTGTGCTATAGTCCTGTCCTTATCAAGGGCACAATGACTAGTGACTAGATAACAAGAGCTGGTCTGCAGCTAGTGACTGGAGAGGCCACCTTACCTGTGCTACAGTCCTGTCCTTATCAAAGGCACAATGACTAGTGACTAGATACCGAGAGCTGGTCTGCGGCTAGTCTGCTAGTAACTGGAGAGGCCACCTTACCTGAGCTATAGTCCTGTCCTTATCCAGGACACAATGACTAGTGACTAGATACCAATAGCTGGTCTGCGGCTAGTCTGCTATTGACTGGAGAGGCCACCTTACCTGTGCTACAGTCCTGTCCTTATCAAAGGCACAATGACTAGTGACTAGATACCAAGAGCTGGTCTGCGGCTAGTCAGCTAGTGACTGGAGGCCACCTTACCTGAGCTATACTCTGTTCTTGTCAAGGGCACAATGACTAGTGACTAGATACCATAAAAAATGTTCTTTCTTGTGCTGGTGAGAGACCCATGAGAGCTTGTGCCACCTGTATTGGCACACAATGCCTTACTTTCTGGTGTGCAACTGCTTTTTCATTTTTAGTATTCCTTTTGTTTCACATTTGTACACCATGTTTACAGCTTAGATTAACTTTACCAGCCCTTATGGTAAGAATATGATGTAACTAAGCTGTAGTGCAGTGTTTAAGTAACTGCTAGTGCAGATGGCTGTGCGGTTCCATAACTGTATTGCTGTTTGAAGATCTGGCTGTGAAAGGGTTTTCTTGTACTGACTAACTGGTTCTGGTAGAAATCTCTTAACGCATATGTGTGTTGTGTACATACCTTACTTAAAGGGCCAGTGCATTGTAGCATTCTCTCTCCTTTGTGTTCCCAATGGTACTATTTACTTTAGTGTATTACATGGTTTAAAAATTGCTTATTTGCCTTTTATTTTGTCAATTTAAAGGGTTAGGAAATTTAAAATTTCATGATTCAGATACTATAGTAGACACAACCCAAGGTATTGATCTAGGCCTATTTTTAATATATATTTGTAAAAGCTTCTCTGGGATCCCCTTTGTGCAGAAATGGCAGACCTATATTGCTTTGCCATTGGTTTTTGTTAATTAGAAGGTGGCTAACTGCAGCTGCGCAGCACAATTCTATTATTCCCGGCATTGAAGGGGTTAATCAGGTAACTTGTAAGATTAATTTTAGCTGTAGTGTAGAGATCCCCCTCCCACCTGACACTTACCACCCCATGATCCCTCCCAAACAGCATACAGTCTGTAACGATCCGGCATCTGCATCCATATGGAACTGGAGCACTGATCGCGCTTTGGCGCCATATGCGGCAGATGCCATGAGCTCAGGAACTCCAGTTCTCGGCTGTAACTTAAAGGGACAGTTTACTAAAAAAAATGTCTCCCCTTTCATTTGTTCCCAATAATCCACTTTACCTGCTGGCGTGTATTAAATGGTTTACTAGTATTTCCTTTACCCTTATTGTCAATATATACCAGGTTTATAAATATAATTTATTTATTTATTTATTTATTTAAAATGACCTCCAATAAAAAATGTATATACGAAACAATTGAAATATTTATTCCTAAATTCTTGAGATTGGTTAAATTTATAAACACATTGAAATATATTAAGTAGAGACTAGCTTTGAATCAACTATGCACTCTTATTCCGTTACAATATTCTATACAACAGATCATAAAATAAATATACCTTTTTAAAATGAACTTTACTCACAATCCCATTAAAATACCACAATAAAATACCAGAATATGGACCGTTAACTCAACAATGTTTAGTTAGACAATATAACAAAATACTTTACCATCTGATTGATATGCCAGTTTATCTGAGCTGAAATAACCATATTTCTCTTTTAAGATGTATCGAGTCCACGGATTCATCCATACTTGTGGGATATTCTCCTTCCTTACAGGAAGTGGCAAAGAGCACCCACAGCATAGCGGTCTATATAGCTCCTCCCTTAACTCCACCCCCCAGTCATTCTCTTTGCCTACTCTAAGTACTAGGAAGGGTAAAGTGAGTGTGGTGACAAAAATGTTAGTTTTTATTTTCTCAAGCAAAAGTTTATTTTAAATGGTACCGGTGTGTACTATTTACTCTCTGGCAGAAAAGGGATGAAGATTTCTGCAAGGAGGATGATGATCTTAGCACTTTGTAACTAAGATCCACTGCTGTTCTCACAAAGGCTTAAGAGTAAAGGGAAAACATCAGTTGGGGGAATGGTTTACAGGCTAAACTGCATTGAGGTATGTTCAGTCTATTTTTTTCTAGACAGACTGTTTTGTTTCTAGAAAAGACTGGCAGTATCCCCATGAGGGAAGGGTAAGCTGTATTCAGAAACTTAGTAGGAATCCCAACTTGCATAAAGGGCTCATTAGTTACTGGTGACACTGATAGTAAAAAACGCTTTTGTTTTTATTGCAAATATAACGTTTTTTTGAGGGACTTTAAGGGGTCATTGTGGCTTGTTTAAGGGTTATTAACCCACATGGCTAGTTTAAGAAACACTCTGTTGTGTTTCTTTTAGGCCCCATAACATTGAGTGAGGTGGGAGGGGCCTATTTTTGCGCTTCAGTTGCGCAGTTTCTTTTCCTCAGAGACATCCAGCTGCTTCTCCTGAGGTTCCTACTGTGTTTGAGGGCTGTAAAGAAGTTTTTTTTTCCCCACAAATCATTTCTAAAGGGCAGGTAGGCGCCACAGCAGAGCTGTGGCAAGGTGCTGAACGTTTTTTACCGGTTTTGACGTTTTGTCAATCCGGTTTTTACATTAAGGGGTTGATTGTTTATTTGCATAGTTCTGCAAAGTTACTAAGGCTTTATGATGCTACTGTAAAAAATTTGTTGAGTTTACTGCTTTTTTTACACTGTTTTGAAGAGTTTATGCAGCTTTTTTTCTTTTAAATGCACAGTACCCTTTTTTTCCTAAGTGTTACTTGCTTTGATTAAAGTGTTTTCCAAGCTTGCTTGTTACATTATTACCCTGTTTAACATGTCTGACACCAAGGAAAAACCTTGTTCAATGTGTTTAGAAGCCATTGTGGAACCCCCTCTTAGAATGTGTCCCAATTGCACTGATATGTCTATAAATTTATAAAGAGAATTTTAGCACTTAAAAATATTGCAATAGATGATTCTCAGACAGAAGGAAATTAGGGTTTAACATCTAGTTCTCCCCAAGTGTCACAACCAGTAACACCTGCACAAGGGACTCCTAGTACCTCTAGTGCGTCAAATTCATTTACTTTACAAGACATGGCCACAGTTATGAATACAACCCTCACAGAGGTTTTATCCAAACTGCCTGGTTTACAAGGAAAGCGTGACAGCTCTGGGTTAAGAACAAATGCTGAGCCGTCTGACGCTTTAGTAGCCGTATCCGATATACCCTCACAATGTTCTGAAGTAGGGGTAAGGGATTTGTTATCTGAGGGAGAAATTTCTGATTCAGGAAAGACGCTCTCAGACAGATTCTGATATGATGGCCTTTAAATTTAAGCTTGAACACCTCTGCTTATTGCTCAGGGAGGTATTAGCGACTCTAGATGATTGTGACCCTATAGTGGTCCCAGAGAAATTGTGTAAAATGGACAAATACTTAGAGGTTCATGTTTACACTGATATTTTTTCCAGTCCCTAAGAGGATTGCGAATATTGTTACTAAGGAGTGGGATAGACCAGGTATTCCGTTCGCTCCCCCTCCTGTTTTTAAGAAAATGTTTCCCATATCGGACACCATGCGGGACTCGTGGCAGACAGTTCCTAAGGTGGAGGGAGCTATTTCTACTCTGGCTAAGCATACAACTATACCTATTGAAGTCAGTTGTGCTTTCAAAGATCCTATGGATAAAAAATTAGAGGGTCTTCTGAAGAAAATTTTTGTTCATCAAGGTTTTCTTCTCCAACCTATTGCGTGCATTGTTCCTGTAACTACTGCAGCTGCTTTCTGGTTCGAGGCTCTAGAAGAGGCTCTTCAGATGGAGACTCCATTAGAGGATATTATGGACAGAATTAAGGCCCTGAAGTTGGCTAATTCTTTCATTACAGATGCCGCTTTCCAACTGGCTAAGTTAGCGGCAAAAAATTCAGGTTTTGCCATTTTAGCACGCAGGGCGTTCTGGCTTAAGTCCTGGTCTGCTGATGTGTCATCAAAATCTAAACTTTTGAACATCCCTTTCAAAGGAAAGACCCTATTCGGGCCTGAACTGAAAGAGATTATTTCAGACATCACTGGAGGGAAAGGCCATGACCTCCCTCAGGATAAAACAAATAAAATGAGGACCAAACAAAATAATTTTGAGTTCCTTTCGGAACTTCAAGGGTGGTCCCGCTTCAGCTTCCCCTGCTGCAAAGCAAGAGGGGAATTTTGCCCAATCCAAGTCAGTCTGGAGACCTAACCAGGCTTGGAACAAGAGTAAACAGGCCAAGAAGCCTGCAGCTGCCTCCAAGACAGCATGAAGGGGTAGCCCCCGATCCGGGACCGGATCTAGTAGGGGGCAGACTCTCTCTCTCTCTTCGCTCAGGCTTGGGCAAGAGATATTCACGATTCCTGGGCCTTAGAAATTGTGTCCCAGGGATATCTTCTGGACTTCAGACTCTCCCCCAAGTGGGAGATTTCACATTTCTCTATTGTTTGCAAACCAGACAAAGAGAGAGGCGTTCTTACGCTGTGTAGAAGACCTACATACCATGGGAGTAATCCACCCAGTTCCAAAAGCGGAACAAGGGCTAGGGTTTTACTCAAACTTGTTTGTGGTTCCCAAAAAAGAGGGGACTTCCAGACCAATCTTGGATCTCAAAATTCTAAAAAAATTCCTCAGAGTAACATCATTCAAGATGGAGACTATTCGGACTATTCTACCCCTGATCCAGGAGGGTCAATATATGACTACCGTGGACTTAAAGGATGCGTATCTACACATCCCTATTCACAGAGATCATCATCAATTCCTCAGATTCGCATTTCTGGACAGGCATTACCAGTTCGTGGCCCTTCCCTTCGGGTTGGCCACGACTCCCAGAATTTTCACAAAGGTGCTAGGGTCCCTTTTGGCGGTTCTAAGACCATGGGGCATATCAGTGGCACCTTATCTAGACGACATCTTGATTCAGGCGTCGACTTTCCAGCTAGCCAAGTCTCACACGGACATTGTGTTGGCTTTTCTGAGATCTCACGGGTGGAAGGTGAACATAAAAGAGAGTTCTCTCTTCCCTCTCACAAGAGTTTCCTTCCTATGGACTCTGATAGACTCGTTAGAAATGAAAATATTTCTGACGGAGGTCAGAAAATCAAAACTCTAAACCACTTGCCGAGCTCTTCATTCCATTCCTCAGCCATCAGTGGCTCAATGTATGGAGGTAATCAGACTCGTGGTAGCCGGAATGGACATAGTTCCTTTTGCCCGCCTACACCTCAGACCACTGCAACTATGCATGCTTAAACAGTGGAATGGGGATTATGCAGATTTCTCTCCTCAACTGCATCTGGACCAGGAGACCAGAGATTCTCTTCTCTGGTGGTTGTCTCAGGACCACCTGTCTCAGGGAATATGTTTCCGCAGGCCAGAATGGCTCATAGTAACGACAGATGCCAGCCTGCTAGGCTGGGGTGCTGTCTGGAACTCCCTGAAAGCACAGGGCTTATGGTCTAGGGAGGAAACTCTCCTCCCGATAAACATTCTAGAACTGAGAGCGATATTCAATGCGCTTCAGGCGTGGCCCCAGATAGCTGCGGCCAAATTCATCAGATTTCAGTCGGACAACATCACGACTGTAGCTTATATCAATCATCAAGGAGGAACACAGAGTTCTCTAGCGATGATGGAGGTAACCAAAATAATCTGATGGGCGGAGGATCACTCTTGCCATCTCTCAGCAATCCATATCCCAGGGGTAGAGAACCGGGAGGCGGATTTCCTAAGTCGTCAGACTTTTTATCCGGGGGAGTGGGAGCTCCATCCGGAGGTATTTGCCCAGCTGACTCAGCTATGGGGCACACCAGAATTGGATCTGATGGCGTCCCGTCAGAATGCCAAACTTCCTTGTTACGGGTCCAGGGATCCCCAGGCGGTACTGATAGTTGCTCTAGCAGTGCCCTGGTCCTTTAATCTGGCCTATGTATTTCCACAGTTTCCTCTCCTCCCACATCTGGTTGCCAGAATCAAGCGGGAGAGAGCTTCAGTGTTTCTGATAGCACCTGCGTGGCCACGCAGGACTTGGTATGCAGACCTAGTGGACATATCATCGGTTCCACTGTGGACTCTGCCAATGAGGCAGGACCTTCTAATCCAAGGTCCATTCACGTATCCAAATCTAATTTCTCTCCGTCTGACTGCTTGGAGATTGAATGCCTGATTCTATCAAAGTGTGGTTTCTCTGAGTCGGTCATTGATACCCTGATTCAAGCTAGAAAGCCTGTCACCAGGAAGATCTATCGTAAGATTTGGCGCAAATATTTTTATTGGTATGAATCCAAGGGTTACTTATGGAGTAAGATTAGGATTCCTAGAATATTGTCCTTTCTCCAAGAAGGATTGGAGAAGGGATTATCAGCTAGTTTCTTAAAAGGACAAATATCTGATTTGTCTATTCTTTTACAGATGTCCCAGACGTTCAAGCGTTTAGTCAGGCCTTGGTCAGGATCAAGCCTGTATTTAAACCTGTTGCTCCGCCATGGAGCCTAAACTTAGTTCTTAAAGTATTTCAAGGGGTTCCTTTTGAACCTATGCCTTCCATAGATATTAAGCTTCTATCTTGGAAAGTTTTGTTTTTAGTAGCTATCTCTCCGGCTCGAAGAGTTTCTGAGTTATCTGCTTTGCAGTGTGATTCACCTTACCTTGTTTTCCATGCAGATAAGGTGGTTTTGCGTACCAAACCTGGGTTTCTTCCTAAGGTTGTTTCTAATAGGAATATCAATCAGGAGATTGTTGTTCCTTCACTGTGTCCTAATCCTTCATCAAAGAAGGAACGTCTGTTGCGCAATCTTGAGGTGGTTGGTGCTTTAAAATTCTACTTATAAGCAACTAAAGATTTCCGTCAAACATCTTCATTGTTTGTTGTTTATTCTGGTAAACGGAGAGGTCAAAAGGCTACGGCTACCTCTTTCCTTTTGGCTGAAAAGCATCATCCGTTTGGCTTATGAGACTGCTGGCCAGCAGCCTCCTGAAAGAATTACTGCTCATTCTACTAGAGCAGTGGCTTCCACATAGGCTTTTAAAAATGAGGCTTCTGTTGAACAGATTTGTAAGGCGGCGACTTGGTCTTCGCTTCATACTTTTTCCAAATTTTCCAAATTCGATACTTTTGCTTCTTCGGGGGCTATTTTTGGGAGAGAGGTTCTACAAGCAGTGGTGCCTTCCGTTTAAGGTACCTGTCTTGTTCCCTCCCTTCATCCGTGTCCTAAAGCTTTGGTATTGGTATCCCACAAGTATGGATGAATCCGTGAACTCGATACATCTTACAAGAGAAAACATAATTTATGCTTACCTGATAAATTTATTTCTCTTGTGATGTATCGAGTCCACGGCCCGCCCTGTTTATTTAAGATGGGCAGTATATTTTTATTTAAAAAACTTCAGTCACCACTGCACCCTATAGTTTCTCCTTTTTCTTCCTAGCCTTCGGTCGAATGACTGGGGGGTGGAGCTAAGGGAGGAGCTATATAGACAGCTCTGCTGTGTTTGCTCTCATTGCCACTTCCTGTAAGGAAGGAGAATATCCCACAAGTATGGATGAATCCATGGACTCGATACATCACAAGAGAAATAAATTTATCAGGTAAGCATAAATTATGTTTTAGCTACAATAAGGCATATATATCATTATCAATAATAAACCTGACTTAAAGATATGAAATACAAAATACCTTTATCTAGCAAGTAAAATTATTTAGCATTTGTGACTACACAGGACTATGGATATAACTTAAAACACCAAATATGTTCTTTAAATTATTAGCTGCAATTTAACTGTGGCACCAAGATACCTTTGATTTAAATATAAAAGTATGAAACAACCTTTTATACGTTACCAGGTACACCAAATTGAATGTTCAATTTTTTTTTCAGATAAGTCCAGTTCACCTCATAAATTAAGAGGTATTTTTGCAATATGGATAAGTTAGGCTATTTTTGCAATATGGATAAGTTAGGCCCAGATTTGCTTTATAGAGACTGTGTCTCAAAAAGGCAGAAAGGTTATCCGTCAAAATTTTAGCAAGCAAAATACCTCTTCTATCCCTTTGCATGAGGTTATATCGCGTGATGTACCCCACGCATTTTTATTCTAATCATTGGTGAATATGGGATGCACCCTTACTGAAACTTGTCTGATAGGCCTTTAACGGAGATGAGCATTGATTGGCCCTCGTAACTGAACATCTCATAGGCTTACTGGGATCATACCAGTTATCATCCATTGGCCCTCGTAACTGAACATCTCATAGGCTTACTGGGATCATACCAGTTATCGTCCATTAGGGGGCAGCAGATAACTAGAAATGCAGTCTCATTATCAATATTGATAAGTTTACATCTTTTAATTTTATATTTAATATACAATTATTTCCTGATATTAATAAACTTATCTGGTTAACAACATACATGTCCCATCTTATATAACTTATCATGTATCGATAGAGACTAAACATGAGTATATTACTTATGATATTTTGGAATATGAGGGACTAGTGGTATAAATCAATAAAATATATGTCTATCTGACTTATTCTGTATATCAGCTCATTTGATATACTGGTACATATTTCATTTCCTAGTCACATTTTATATCATAGATACACATTAGTATTATAGTTATTTATTAATACATGTCTCAACAGTGTTTAAGACATTGGTTCAACCTCTATGCATTTATATGTCAACTCTTATTTAGAAATCTCATCTTCACATCAGTTCTCCCCTGTAATGTTCATTAGATTTCTGGAAAATAAAGAAATTTATCCTGAAACAAACTGGTTAAAGATTTTTAATTACATAGCTACTTATTAAATTCAGCAAATATTTATCCAATATGTTATTGTCAGGCATTTAATTTCAGATCCACAATTATATACATTTTTATACAATACTGAGGTATACTTTAACTTGAAATTTAAACATAAGTTGTACTTTGAAATTAATTTCAAAGTTACAATGCAACATGTGTTTCTGTTTAGCTAGCTTGATGTGCATCTCAGGTTCAGGGGCAATTAACAGGCCTGTGCTAATTACTATATCTTCAGAATTTTGCTGGCATATCTGACTTATATAGAGAATCTTGTCTCCAACACCCTAGGATGCATCCAGGCTCGGGTAATTATCAGGCCCAATGTTTATCCTTCATGTGGAGCTATGAGTTTTAAATGCTAAATGTTTATTATCTATCTTCACTAATTGAACAATTGTATCATCCCTTTTGTTTTCTCTTAGATGTATTGAGCAGCTATGGTGGTCAGTAGTGATCTGATAGGGAATCTTTGAAAACAATTCCTTTGTTCTCACTCAGATCTTCTGTAATCAGGGAAAGACATCTCAAGTCTGACCTTAGATTTGCAATACACAGAATGACTGGGGTTTAAATTTAAGCATGCTCATTTTATCGCTGAAAACATTCTATTTGCCTTGGTGCATGGAGGTGGCTTAATACACTAAACTCCTAACTTCTGGCGTTCTTTTGCAAAGGTAACGCCTTGTTTGTTTATGGTCTGACAGATTGATTTCTGATCGGGTGAAAAGGGGACTTTACTACCACAATATAAGTTAAATGGACCTACAGGATGTCTGAGTGAAACCTGCAGCTGAATCTTAATCAGCATAAAGGGTTTGCCCCCTGATCCGGGATAGGATTGAGTGGTGGGCTGAATTTCTTAGATACGGATGTCCCTAATAGCTTGCGGACATAGTATCTCAGGGTTACTAAATAGATTTAAAACCTTACCTCCTTGAGGGGGGTTCATTCTTTTCATTTACCTGCAGTCCAGATAAAAGAAGCATTTTAAATTTTGACCTTTCCTTCCTGGGCGTGTTCCCAGCAAGGAGGATTCTCTATTTATTCTACAGGGTACCGTCCTTCTAAATAGAAGCCATTGGGTCATTCTTCCCTTGGAAGGGTCACTTCCGGACGACCATAGACCAGAAGGATGCATATCTTCTAGTTTTCGAGATTTGCCTTTCTGCCTTACCTTCGGCCCTGCCACGTTCCCAGAATTTTCTCTAAGGTTCTGGGGGTTCTTTTGGCAGTGATCAAGTCTTGGGGTATTGAAGTGGCACCCTTTCTGGACGACATTTTGGTTCAGGTACCATCTTTTCTACAAGTAAACTCTCATTCAGAGATCTTGTCGTCTTGCTATGTTCTCACGGATGAAAAGTGATTCTGGAAATCAGCTTCCTTGTGTCAGCTACAGGGGCAGTTTCCTTAGGGACCATTATAGTTTCCCTATCTGTGAAAATATTTCAAAGATTAAAAGACCTCTATCGGCAGTCTACTGTTCATGACATCAGTGACTCATTGTATGGAGGAAATCGGTCTCATGGACATCATCCCTTTGCTCGGTCCCACCTGTAATTTTTGCAGGTTTGCATGCTCAAACAGTGGCGGAGATCATGCTATCTCTGAGGATAGATCTAGATCTGTCGACTGACTGTTTCCTTGGTTTTTCTCCTGAGAATTTGTCTCAGGGCACATGCTTTTGGTATTCTTCTGGGTGATAGTGAACACTGTCTAAAGCCTTTTGGGCTGACGAGCAGTGGGGGACTCCAAAGGGCACTTTGTCTTTGGTAGGAGTCTGCTCTCCTCATAACCTTTTGAGTTGAGTGATTTTCAATGCTCTGATGGCTTGACCTCAGTGGTCCATAGCCCGGTTTATCAGGTTCCAGTTGGACAATGTCACCTCAGTGGCTTACATCAACTTGGAAGGAACTCGGAATTCCTTAGCCTTGAATGAGATGGCTAGGATTATTCAGTAGGCGTAAGCTCTCAATTACGGTCTGTCATCCACATTCCAGGAGTGGACAACTAGGAATAGATTTCAGGAGCAGTCAGACACTTTTTCCCGGGGAGTGGGCTCTCCTCCCAGAGGTGTTCTCCAGGTTATCCCTCTAATGGGGGGGGCTGGAGTTGAATCTGATGGCGTTTCGGCAGAACGCCAAGCTTCCAAGGTGCGGTTCAAGGCAAGAGATCCGCTGGTTGCCCTGATAGGCTGGCAGTTCCTTGGGATTTCAGGCTAGCATATTTTATTGCTCTCCTTCGAGTCATTACTTCCACGAGCTTTGGTAATTCCAATGGTTCCTACATGACCTTGCAGGATCTGGTTTGTAGACCTAATGAAGATGTCTTCTCTTCTGTCTTGGAAGTTGCCTTTGAGGAAGGTCCTTCTATCTCAGGGTTCCTTCCTTAGTCCAAATCTCATTTCTCTGAAGCTGACTGCTTGGAGATTGAATGCTAAGTTCTGTCTAAGCATGGTTTTTCTGAGACTGTCATTGAGACCATCATCCTGGCTCACAAGCCTGTTGCTCAAAAAATGAACCATAAGGTATGGCATAAATAACTTTATTGGTGTGAATCCAAGGGCTACTATTGGAGTAGGGTCAGGATTCCTAGGTTTTTGTTCTTTTTTCCAGGAAGGTCTGGAGAAGGGTTTGTCAGTCAGTACTCTGAAGGATCAGATTTCTGCATTATATTTTTTGTTACTCAAGCGTCTGGTGGACGTGTCAGATGTGAAATCTTTTTGTCAGGCCTTGTTTAGAATCAGGCCTGTGTTTAAGTCTGTTGCTCCTCCTTGTAGCCTTAACCTTGTTTTTAAAGTTTTGCAACAGGCTCCGTTTGAGCCATTAAGTTATCTTGGAAGGTTTTGTTTCTTTTTGCTATCTCTTCTGCTTGGAGAGTCTTGGAACTCTCTGCTTTGCAGTGTGATTCACTTTATCTTATCTTTCATGCTGATAAGGCGGTTCTTCGTACTAAGTTAGGTTTTTTCCTAAAGTGTTTTCGGATAGAAATATTAATCAGAAAATTGTTGTTTCTTCGCTATGTCCTAATTCTTCTTCTCATAAGGAACATTTATTGCACAACTTGAATGTTTGTGTGTGTGTGCTCTAAAATTTTATTTACAGGCGACTAAGGATTTTCGCCAGTCTTCTGCCAGGTTTGTTTTTTTCTCTGGGAAACGTAAAGGTCAGAAAGCTACTGCTTCTTTCTCTCTGGTTGAGAAGTATAATTCGTTTGGCTTATGATACTGCTGGTCAGTAGCCTTCTGAGAGAATTACGGCTCATTCCACGAGAGCTGTGTCGTCCTCTTGGGCTTTCAAAAATTAAGTTTCTGTGGAACAGATTTGCAAGGCTGCAACTTGGTCTTCTCTGCATAATTTTTCTAAATTTTACAAATTTGATACTTTGCCTGGGCTGAGGATTCTTTTGGAAGAAACATCCTTCAAGCGGTGGTGCCTTCTGTTTAGGTCTACCTGTCTTGTCCCTCCCTAGTCATCTGTGTCCTCTAGCTTGGGTATTGGTTCCCACTAGAAATTGATTACGTCGTGGACTCTCCATATCTTAGGAAAGAAAACTAAATTTATGCTTACCTGATAAATTTATTTCCAGATATGTCCACGGCCCCGCCCTTTATTTTAAGACCGTTATTTTTTTTGTCTTCGGTCGAATGACTGAGGTTTTGTGGGAAGGGAAGTGATACTTAACAGCTTGGCTGTGGTGCTCTTTGCTTCCTCCTGCTGGCCAGGAGTGATATTCCCAACAGTAAATGATGACGTTTTGGACTCGCCATATCCGGAAAGAAATACATTTATCAGGTGAGCATAAATTTTGTTTTTAAAAGATAGATACTCCCTTAATTACCCGTTCCCTAGTTTTGCATAAAAAAGTTATATAAATACACTTTTTACCTCTGATTACCTTGTATCTAAGCCTCTGCAGACTGCTCCTTATCTCAGTTATATTAATATACTTTTTACTTCTGTGATTACTTTGTATCTAAGCCTCTGCTGACTGCCCCTTATCTCAGTTATATTAATATACTTTTTACCTCTGTGATTACCCTGTATCTAACCCTTTGCAGACTGCTCCTTATTTCAGTTATATTAATATACATTTTACATCTGTGATTACCTTGTATCTAAGCCTCTGCAGACTGCCCCTTATCTCAGTTATATAAATACCCTTTTTTTCTCTGATTACCTTGTAGCTAAGCCTCTGCAGACTGCCCCTTATCTCAGTTATATTAATATACTTTTTACATCTGTGATTACCCTGTATCTAACCCTTTGCAGACTGCTCCTTATTTCAGTTATATTAATATACATTTTACATCTGTGATTACCTTGTATCTAAGCCTCTGCAGACTGCCCCTTATCTCAGTTATATTAATATACTTTTTACCTCTGTGATTACCCTGTATCTAAGCCTCTGCAGACTGCCCTTTATCTCAGTTATATTAATATACTTTTTACCTCTGTGATTACCTTGTATCTAAGCCTCTGCAGACTGCCCCTTTTTTTTTTAGTTCTTTTGACAGACTTGCATTTTAGCCAATCAGTGCTGACTCCTAGGAACTTCACATGCTTGAGCACAGTGTTATCTATATGAAACACATGAACTAACACTCTCTAGTGGTGAAAAACTGTCAAAGTGCCCTGAGCTAAGAGGCAGCCTTCAAGGTCTTAGAAATTAGCATATGAACCTCCTAGGTTTAGCTTTCAACTAAGAATACCAACAAAGCAAAATTGGTGATAGAAGTAAATTGGAAAATTGTTTAAAATGACACGCCCTATCTGAATAATGAAAGTTTGTTTTGGACTAGACTGTCCCTTTTTTTAAGTCCAAAAACTTTCAGTATATTTGGGGATACCACAAGCTAAATCAGCTATTTTGAATGCTGATAAAAGGGTAAACAAGCCACTTGTAAACAATTCAATACTCCGGCAGGTAAAATAGATCATATCAAACAAATTAAAGGGGAGATTTTTTTTGGGTCAAACTGTCCCTTTAAGGGGACAACAATTTTTTTTTTTTTAACATTCCACTGTCCCTTTATGTGCACTTGTCATATTTATATCTGTATTTAGAGGGGCATCATACTTCTATATGAATAACGGGGGGGGAAAGCTGATATAAAGGTGTTTAGATTTAAGTTTAAACCAATACCGCTGTGTCAGTTGTGAGAGGCTGACGCTTGTCTTGCATCTGCAGCCTCTAAACAGGGAGGAACTCTGAGTGATTGCAGAATGAAGGAGCAATGACACCGATTTACCTCTGTATTTAGTGACTGCAGTAGTAGGCTGAGCGCTATAGTAGTATATTACACTGCAGCTGGGATTGGGGCACCATCAGGTGCCAGTTTAAAACTTGCCATATGCCGGCACTATCTTGTTAAAGGGACATCCCACAGTATCAAGTGATTTTATTTCTTGCTATAAAATAACAAATGCAACAAACAAATTGTTTTTAAAATGTGTCTTTCAATGCTAATTAGTAGGAGCCATATCAAACTGCAAGCTAGTCATGGCCAGATTGTTAGTATAAAGTTATCTTTTGATATTGGTCTAATGATGATTTGTGTAAAATTAATCTTAATGTGGTTACTGTCCCTTTTTGTTTGTTCTAAGTTAATATCTTGTTCTATATATGTGTGAGATGTGTAATCCTATTTTATATTTGCAATCAATGCACTTTCTAAACACATTTGTTTTATTTTAGGGCCACGATGGCAACTGCACCGTACAACTATTCGTACATTTTTAAATATATCATCATTGGTAAGTAACTATCTTGTACAGAATGATACTCTAAGCCAGGCACACACATGTTTATACAACACACTTTATAGCAAGGGGCTATATTAGCGGCTAGTGTAACCATCTAGTACAGAATGATGCTCTAAGCCAGGCACACACATGTATATACAGCACACTCTATAGCAGGGTGCCAGATTAGCGGCTAGTGTAACCATCTAGTACAGAATGATGCTCTAAGCCAGGCACACACGTGTATACAGCACACACTCTATAGCAGGGTGCCAGATTAGCGGCTAGTGTAACCATCTAGTACAGAATGATGCTCTAAGCCAGGCACACACGTGTATACAGCACACTTTATAGCAGGGTGCCAGATTAGCGGCTAGTGTAACCATCTAGTACAGAATGATGCTCTAAGCCAGGCACACACATGTATATACAGCACACTCTATAGCAGGGTGCCAGATTAGCGGCTAGTGTAACCATCTAGTACAGAATGATGCTCTAAGCCAGGCACACACGTGTATACAGCACACTTTATAGCAGGGTGCCAGATTAGCGGCTAGTGTAACCATCTAGTACAGAATGATGCTCTAAGCCAGGCACACACATGTATATACAGCACACTCTATAGCAGGGTGCCAGATTAGCGGCTAGTGTAACCATCTAGTACAGAATGATGCTCTAAGCCAGGCACACACGTGTATACAGCACACTTTATAGCAGGGTGCCAGATTAGCGGCTAGTGTAACCATCTAGTACAGAATGATGCTCTAAGTCAGGCACACACATGTATATACAGCACACTTTATAGCAGGGTGCCAGATTAGCGGCTAGTGTAATCATCTAGTACAGAATGATGCTCTAAGCCAGACACACACACGTGTATATACAGCACACTTTATAGCAGGGTGCCAGATTAGCGGCTAGTGTAACCATCTAGTACAGAATGATGCTCTAAACCAGGCACACACATGTGTATACAGCACACTTTATAGCAGGGTGCCAGATTAGCGGCTAGTGTAACCATCTAGTACAGAATGATGCTCTAAGCCAGGCACACACATGTGTATACAGCACACTCTCTATAGCAGGGTGCCAGATTAGCGGCTAGTGTAACCATCTAGTACAGAATGATGCTCTAAGCCAGGCACACACGTGTATACAGCACACTTTATAGCAGGGTGCCAGATTAGCGGCTAGTGTAACCATCTAGTACAGAATGATGCTCTAAGACAGGCACACACATGTGTATACAGCACACTTTATAGCAGGGTGCCAGATTAGCGGCTAGTGTAACCATCTAGTACAGAATGATGCTCTAAGCCAGGCACACACATGTGTATACAGCACACTTTATAGCAGGGTGCCAGATTAGCGGCTAGTGTAACCATCTAGTACAGAATGATGCTCTAAGCCAGGCACACACATGTGTATACAGCACACTTTATAGCAGGGTGCCAGATTAGCGGCTAGTGTAACCATCTAGTACAGAATGATGCTCTAAGCCAGACACACACACGTGTATACAGCACACACTCTATAGCAGGGTGCCAGATTAGCGGCTAGTGTAACCATCTAGTACAGAATGATGCTCTAAGCCAGGCACACACATGTGTATATAACACTCTCTATAGCAGGGTGCCAGATTAGCGGCTAGTGTAACCATCTAGTACAGAATGATGCTCTAAACCAGACACACACACGTGTATACAGCACACTTTATAGCAGGGTGCCAGATTAGCGGCTAGTGTAACCATCTAGTACAGAATGATGCTCTAAGCCAGGCACACACGTGTATACAGCACACTTTATAGCAGGGTGCCAGATTAGCGGCTAGTGTAACCATCTAGTACAGAATGATGCTCTAAGCCAGGCACACACGTGTATATACAGCACACTTTATAGCAGGGTGCCAGATTAGCGGCTAGTGTAACCATCTAGTACAGAATGATGCTCTAAGCCAGGCGCACACATGTGTATATACAGCACACTTTATAGCAGGGTGCCAGATTAGCGGCTAGTGTAATCATCTAGTACAGAATGATGCTCTAAGCCAGGCACACACATGTATATACAGCACACTTTATAGCAGGGTGCCAGATTAGGGGCTAGTGTAACCATCTAGTACAGAATGATGCTCTAAGCCAGGCACACACGTGTATACAGCACACTCTATAGCAGGGTGCCAGATTAGCGGCTAGTGTAACCATCTAGTACAGAATGATGCTCTAAGCCAGGCACACACGTGTATATACAGCACACTTTATAGCAGGGTGCCAGATTAGCGGCTAGTGTAACCATCTAGTACAGAATGATGCTCTAAGCCAGGCACACACATGTGTATATACAGCACACTTTATAGCAGGGTGCCAGATTAGCGGCTAGTGTAACCATCTAGTACAGAATGATGCTCTAAACCAGGCACACACATGTGTATACAGCACACTCTCTATAGCAGGGTGCCAGATTAGCGGCTAGTGTAACCATCTAGTACAGAATGATGCTCTAAACCAGGCACACACATGTGTATACAGCACACTCTCTATAGCAGGGTGCCAGATTAGCGGCTAGTGTAATCATCTAGTACAGAATGATGCTCTAAGCCAGGCACACACGTGTATACAGCACACTTTATAGCAGGGTGCCAGATTAGCGGCTAGTGTAACCATCTAGTACAGAATGATGCTCTAAGCCAGGCACACACGTGTATATACAGCACACTTTATAGCAGGGTGCCAGATTAGCGGCTAGTGTAACCATCTAGTACAGAATGATGCTCTAAGCCAGGCACACACGTGTATATACAGCACACTTTATAGCAGGGTGCCAGATTAGCGGCTAGTGTAACCATCTAGTACAGAATGATGCTCTAAGCCAGGCACACACGTGTATACAGCACACTTTATAGCAGGGTGCCAGATTAGCGGCTAGTGTAACCATCTAGTACAGAATGATGCTCTAAGCCAGGCACACACATGTGTATATAACACACTCTATAGCAGGGTGCCAGATTAGCGGCTAGTGTAACCATCTAGTACAGAATGATGCTCTAAGCCAGGCACATACATGTGTATACAGCACACTCTATAGCAGGGTGCCAGATTAGGGGCTAGTGTAACCATCTAGCACAGAATGATGCTCTAAACCAGGCACACACATGTGTATACAGCACACTCTATAGCAGGGTGCCAGATTAGCGGCTAGTGTAACCATCTAGTACAGAATGATGCTCTAAGCCAGGCACACACGTGTGTATACAGCACACTTTATAGCAGGGTGCCAGATTAGCGGCTAGTGTAACCATCTAGTACAGAATGATGCTCTAAGCCAGGCACACATACGTGTATACAGCACACTTTATAGCAGGGTGCCAGATTAGCGGCTAGTGTAACCATCTAGTACAGAATGATGCTCTAAACCAGGCACACACACGTGTATACAGCACACTTTATAGCAGGGTGCTAGATTAGCGGCTAGTGTAACCATCTAGTACAGAATGATGCTCTAAACCAGGCACACACACGTGTATACAGCACACTCTCTATAGCAGGGTGCCAGATTAGGGGCTAGTATAACCATCTAGTACAGAATGATGCTCTAAGCCAGGCACACACGTGTATACAGCACACTTTATAGCAGGGTGCCAGATTAGCGGCTAGTGTAACCATCTAGTACAGAATGATGCTCTAAACCAGGCACACACATGTATATACAGCACACTCTATAGCAGGGTGCCAGATTAGCGGCTAGTGTAACCATCTAGTACAGAATGATGCTCTAAGCCAGGCACACACATGTGTATACAGCACACTTTATAGCAGGGTGCCAGATTAGCGGCTAGTGTAACCATCTAGTACAGAATGATGCTCTAAGCCAGGCACACACATGTGTATACAGCACACTCTATATCAGGGTGCCAGATTAGCGGCTAGTGTAACCATCTAGTACAGAATGATGCTCTAAACCAGACACACACACGTGTATACAGCACACACTTTATAGCAGGGTGCCAGATTAGCGGCTAGTGTAACCATCTAGTACAGAATGATGCTCTAAGCCAGGCACACACATGTGTATACAGCACACTTTATAGCAGGGTGCCAGATTAGCGGCTAGTGTAACCATCTAGTACAGAATGATGCTCTAAACCAGGCACACACATGTGTATACAGCACACTCTATATCAGGGTGCCAGATTAGCGGCTAGTGTAACCATCTAGTACAGAATGATGCTCTAAGCCAGGCACACACGTGTATATACAGCACACTCTATAGCAGGGTGCCAGATTAGCGGCTAGTGTAACCATCTAGTACAGAATGATGCTCTAAGCCAGGCACACACGTGTATACAGCACACTTTATAGCAGGGTGCCAGATTAGCGGCTAGTGTAACCATCTAGTACAGAATGATGCTCTAAGCCAGGCACACACGTGTATACAGCACACTCTATAGCAGGGTGCCAGATTAGCGGCTAGTGTAACCATCTAGTACAGAATGATGCTCTAAGCCAGGCACACACGTGTATACAGCACACTTTATAGCAGGGTGCCAGATTAGCGGCTAGTGTAACCATCTAGTACAGAATGATGCTCTAAGCCAGGCACACACGTGTATACAGCACACTTTATAGCAGGGTGCCAGATTAGCGGCTAGTGTAACCATCTAGTACAGAATGATGCTCTAAACCAGGCACACACATGTGTATACAGCACACTCTCTATAGCAGGGTGCCAGATTAGCGGCTAGTGTAACCATCTAGTACAGAATGATGCTCTAAACCAGGCACACACACGTGTATATACAGCACACTTTATAGCAGGGTGCCAGATTAGCGGCTAGTGTAACCATCTAGTACAGAATGATGCTCTAAGCCAGGCACACACATGTGTATACAGCACACTCTATAGCAGGGTGCCAGATTAGCGGCTAGTGTAATCATCTAGTACAGAATGATGCTCTAAACCAGGCACACACACGTGTATACAGCACACTCTCTATAGCAGGGTGCCAGATTAGCGGCTAGTGTAACCATCTAGTACAGAATGATGCTCTAAGCCAGGCACACACATGTGTATACAGCACACTCTATAGCAGGGTGCCAGATTAGCGGCTAGTGTAACCATCTAGTACAGAATGATGCTCTAAACCAGGCACACACATGTGTATACAGCACACTCTATAGCAGGGTGCCAGATTAGCGGCTAGTGTAACCATCTAGTACAGAATGATGCTCTAAGCCAGGCACACACATGTGTATACAGCACACTCTATAGCAGGGTGCCAGATTAGCGGCTAGTGTAACCATCTAGTACAGAATGATGCTCTAAGCCAGGCACACACGTGTATACAGCACACTCTCTATAGCAGGGTGCCAGATTAGCGGCTAGTGTAACCATCTAGTACAGAATGATGCTCTAAGCCAGGCACACACATGTGTATACAGCACACTTTATAGCAGGGTGCCAGATTAGCGGCTAGTGTAACCATCTAGTACAGAATGATGCTCTAAGCCAGGCACACACATGTGTATACAGCACACTCTATAGCAGGGTGCCAGATTAGCGGCTAGTGTAACCATCTAGTACAGAATGATGCTCTAAATCAGACACACACACGTGTATACAGCACACTTTATAGCAGGGTGCCAGATTAGCGGCTAGTGTAACCATCTAGTACAGAATGATGCTCTAAGCCAGGCACACACATGTGTATATACAGCACACTTTATAGCAGGGTGCCAGATTAGCGGCTAGTGTAACCATCTAGTACAGAATGATGCTCTAAACCAGGCACACACATGTGTATACAGCACACTCTCTATAGCAGGGTGCCAGATTAGCGGCTAGTGTAACCATCTAGTACAGAATGATGCTCTAAGCCAGGCACACACACGTGTATACAGCACACTTTATAGCAGGGTGCCAGATTAGCGGCTAGTGTAACCATCTAGTACAGAATGATGCTCTAAACCAGACACACACGTGTATACAGCACACTCTCTATAGCAGGGTGCCAGATTAGCGGCTAGTGTAACCATCTAGTACAGAATGATGCTCTAAGCCAGGCACACACGTGTATATACAGCACACTTTATAGCAGGGTGCCAGATTAGCGGCTAGTGTAACCATCTAGTACAGAATGATGCTCTAAGCCAGGCACACACGTGTATACAGCACACTCTATAGCAGGGTGCCAGATTAGCGGCTAGTGTAACCATCTAGTACAGAATGATGCTCTAAGCCAGGCACACACGTGTATACAGCACACTCTCTATAGCAGGGTGCCAGATTAGCGGCTAGTGTAACCATCTAGTACAGAATGATGCTCTAAGCCAGGCACACACACGTGTATACAGCACACTTTATAGCAGGGTGCCAGATTAGCGGCTAGTGTAACCATCTAGTACAGAATGATGCTCTAAACCAGGCACACACATGTATATACAGCACACTTTATAGCAGGGTGCCAGATTAGCGGCTAGTGTAACCATCTAGTACAGAATGATGCTCTAAGCCAGGCACACACGTGTATATACAGCACACTTTATAGCAGGGTGCCAGATTAGCGGCTAGTGTAACCATCTAGTACAGAATGATGCTCTAAGCCAGGCACACACATGTGTATACAGCACACTTTATAGCAGGGTGCCAGATTAGCGGCTAGTGTAACCATCTAGTACAGAATGATGCTCTAAACCAGGCACACACATGTGTATATACAGCACACTCTATAGCAGGGTGCCAGATTAGCGGCTAGTGTAACCATCTAGTACAGAATGATGCTCTAAGCCAGGCACACACGTGTATACAGCACACTTTATAGCAGGGTTCTAGATTAGCGGCTAGTGTAACCATCTAGTACAGAATGATGCTCTAAGCCAGACACACACACGTGTATACAGCACACTTTATAGCAGGGTGCCAGATTAGCGGCTAGTGTAACCATCTAGTACAGAATGATGCTCTAAGCCAGGCACACACATGTGTATATAACACACTCTATAGCAGGGTGCCAGATTAGCGGCTAGTGTAACCATCTAGTACAGAATGATGCTCTAAGCCAGGCACACACATGTGTATATAACACACTCTATAGCAGGGTGCCAGATTAGCGGCTAGTGTAACCATCTAGTACAGAATGATGCTCTAAGCCAGGCACACACATGTGTATATAACACACTCTATAGCAGGGTGCCAGATTAGCGGCTAGTGTAACCATCTAGTACAAAATGATGCTCTAAGCCAGGCACACACATGTGTATATAACACACTCTATAGCAGGGTGCCAGATTAGCGGCTAGTGTAACCATCTAGTACAGAATGATGCTCTAAGACAGGCACACACATGTGTATACAGCACACTCTCTATAGCAGGGTGCCAGATTAGCGGCTAGTGTAACCATCTAGTACAGAATGATGCTCTAAACCAGGCACACACATGTGTATACAGCACACTCTATAGCAGGGTGCCAGATTAGCGGCTAGTGTAACCATCTAGTACAGAATGATGCTCTAAGTCAGGCACACACATGTGTATACAGCACACTCTATAGCAGGGTGCCAGATTAGCGGCTAGTGTAACCATCTAGTACAGAATGATGCTCTAAGCCAGGCACACACATGTATATACAGCACACTTTATAGCAGGGTGCCAGATTAGCGGCTAGTGTAACCATCTAGTACAGAATGATGCTCTAAGTCAGGCACACACGTGTATATACAGCACACTCTATAGCAGGGTGCCAGATTAGCGGCTAGTGTAACCATCTAGTACAGAATGATGCTCTAAACCAGGCACACACATGTGTATACAGCACACTTTATAGCAGGGTGCCAGATTAGCGGCTAGTGTAACCATCTAGTACAGAATGATGCTCTAAACCAGGCACACACATGTGTATACAGCACACTTTATAGCAGGGTGCCAGATTAGCGGCTAGTGTAACCATCTAGTACAGAATGATGCTCTAAGCCAGGCACACACATGTGTATACAGCACACTCTCTATAGCAGGGTGCCAGATTAGCGGCTAGTGTAACCATCTAGTACAGAATGATGCGCTAAACCAGGCACACACATGTGTATACAGCACACTCTCTATAGCAGGGTGCCAGATTAGCGGCTAGTGTAACCATCTAGTACAGAATGATGCTCTAAACCAGGCACACACATGTGTATACAGCACACTCTCTATAGCAGGGTGCCAGATTAGCGGCTAGTGTAATCATCTAGTACAGAATGATGCTCTAAACCAGGCACACACATGTGTATACAGCACACTCTCTATAGCAGGGTGCCAGATTAGCGGCTAGTGTAACCATCTAGTACAGAATGATGCTCTAAGCCAGGCACACACGTGTATACAGCACACTTTATAGCAGGGTGCCAGATTAGCGGCTAGTGTAACCATCTAGTACAGAATGATGCTCTAAGCCAGGCACACACATGTGTATACAGCACACTTTATAGCAGGGTGCCAGATTAGCGGCTAGTGTAACCATCTAGTACAGAATGATGCTCTAAGCCAGGCACACACATGTGTATACAGCACACTTTATAGCAGGGTGCCAGATTAGCGGCTAGTGTAACCATCTAGTACAGAATGATGCTCTAAGCCAGGCACACACATGTGTATACAGCACACTTTATAGCAGGGTGCCAGATTAGCGGCTAGTGTAACCATCTAGTACAGAATGATGCTCTAAGCCAGACACACACACGTGTATACAGCACACTTTATAGCAGGGTGCCAGATTAGCGGCTAGTGTAACCATCTAGTACAGAATGATGCTCTAAGCCAGGCACACACATGTGTATACAGCACACTCTCTATAGCAGGGTGCCAGATTAGCGGCTAGTGTAACCATCTAGTACAGAATGATGCTCTAAACCAGGCACACACGTGTATACAGCACACTTTATAGCAGGGTGCCAGATTAGCGGCTAGTGTAACCATCTAGTACAGAATGATGCTCTAAGCCAGGCACACACAGTGTATATACAGCACACTTTATAGCAGGGTGCCAGATTAGCGGCTAGTGTAACCATCTAGTACAGAATGATGCTCTAAGCCAGGCACACACATGTGTATACAGCACACTTTATAGCAGGGTGCCAGATTAGCGGCTAGTGTAACCATCTAGTACAGAATGATGCTCTAAGCCAGGCACACACATGTATATACAGCACACTTTATAGCAGGGTGCCAGATTAGCGGCTAGTGTAACCATCTAGTACAGAATGATGCTCTAAGCCAGGCACACACACGTGTATACAGCACACTCTATAGCAGGGTGCCAGATTAGCGGCTAGTGTAACCATCTAGTACAGAATGATGCTCTAAGCCAGGCACACACGTGTATATACAGCACACTTTATAGCAGGGTGCCAGATTAGCGGCTAGTGTAACCATCTAGTACAGAATGATGCTCT
Organism: Bombina bombina; assembly: GCF_027579735.1. Classification (NCBI taxonomy): domain Eukaryota; kingdom Metazoa; phylum Chordata; class Amphibia; order Anura; family Bombinatoridae; genus Bombina; species Bombina bombina. Next base: position 6,401,402 of record NC_069510.1, on the reverse strand, counting down.
AAGCCAGGCACACACATGTGTATATACAGCACACTTTATAGCAGGGTGCCAGATTAGCGGCTAGTGTAACCATCTAGTACAGAATGATGCTCTAAACCAGGCACACACGTGTATACAGCACACTCTCTATAGCAGGGTGCCAGATTAGCGGCTAGTGTAACCATCTAGTACAGAATGATGCTCTAAACCAGGCACACACATGTGTATACAGCACACTCTCTATAGCAGGGTGCCAGATTAGCGGCTAGTGTAACCATCTAGTACAGAATGATGCTCTAAGCCAGGCACACACGTGTATACAGCACACTTTATAGCAGGGTGCCAGATTAGCGGCTAGTGTAACCATCTAGTACAGAATGATGCTCTAAGCCAGGCACACACAGTGTATACAGCACACTTTATAGCAGGGTGCCAGATTAGCGGCTAGTGTAACCATCTAGTACAGAATGATGCTCTAAGCCAGGCACACACACGTGTATATACAGCACACTTTATAGCAGGGTGCCAGATTAGCGGCTAGTGTAACCATCTAGTACAGAATGATGCTCTAAGCCAGGCACACACGTGTATACAGCACACTTTATAGCAGGGTGCCAGATTAGCGGCTAGTGTAACCATCTAGTACAGAATGATGCTCTAAGCCAGGCACACACATGTGTATACAGCACACTCTATAGCAGGGTGCCAGATTAGCGGCTAGTGTAACCATCTAGTACAGAATGATGCTCTAAGCCAGGCACACACATGTGTATACAGCACACTCTATAGCAGGGTGCCAGATTAGCGGCTAGTGTAACCATCTAGTACAGAATGATGCTCTAAGCCAGGCACACACGTGTGTATACAGCACACTTTATAGCAGGGTGCCAGATTAGCGGCTAGTGTAACCATCTAGTACAGAATGATGCTCTAAGCCAGGCACACAACGTGTATACAGCACACTCTATAGCAGGGTGCCAGATTAGCGGCTAGTGTAACCATCTAGTACAGAATGATGCTCTAAGCCAGGCACACACATGTGTATACAGCACACTCTCTATAGCAGGGTGCCAGATTAGCGGCTAGTGTAACCATCTAGTACAGAATGATGCTCTAAGCCAGGCACACACGTGTATACAGCACACTTTATAGCAGGGTGCCAGATTAGCGGCTAGTGTAACCATCTAGTACAGAATGATGCTCTAAACCAGGCACACACATGTATATACAGCACACTCTATAGCAGGGTGCCAGATTAGCGGCTAGTGTAACCATCTAGTACAGAATGATGCTCTAAGCCAGGCACACACGTGTATACAGCACACTTTATAGCAGGGTGCCAGATTAGCGGCTAGTGTAACCATCTAGTACAGAATGATGCTCTAAGCCAGGCACACACATGTGTATACAGCACACTCTATAGCAGGGTGCCAGATTAGCGGCTAGTGTAACCATCTAGTACAGAATGATGCTCTAAACCAGACACACACACGTGTATACAGCACACACTTTATAGCAGGGTGCCAGATTAGCGGCTAGTGTAACCATCTAGTACAGAATGATGCTCTAAGCCAGGCACACACATGTGTATACAGCACACTTTATAGCAGGGTGCCAGATTAGCGGCTAGTGTAACCATCTAGTACAGAATGATGCTCTAAGCCAGGCACACACGTGTATACAGCACACTCTATAGCAGGGTGCCAGATTAGCGGCTAGTGTAACCATCTAGTACAGAATGATGCTCTAAGCCAGGCACACACACGTGTATACAGCACACTTTATAGCAGGGTGCCAGATTAGCGGCTAGTGTAACCATCTAGTACAGAATGATGCTCTAAGCCAGGCACACACATGTGTATACAGCACACTTTATAGCAGGGTGCCAGATTAGCGGCTAGTGTAACCATCTAGTACAGAATGATGCTCTAAGCCAGGCACACACTGTGTATACAGCACACTCTATAGCAGGGTGCCAGATTAGCGGCTAGTGTAACCATCTAGTACAGAATGATGCTCTAAGCCAGGCACACACAGTGTATACAGCACACTTTATAGCAGGGTGCCAGATTAGCGGCTAGTGTAACCATCTAGTACAGAATGATGCTCTAAGCCAGGCACACACATGTGTATACAGCACACTCTATAGCAGGGTGCCAGATTAGCGGCTAGTGTAACCATCTAGTACAGAATGATGCTCTAAACCAGGCACACACACGTGTATACAGCACACTCTATAGCAGGGTGCCAGATTAGCGGCTAGTGTAACCATCTAGTACAGAATGATGCTCTAAGCCAGGCACACACACACGTGTATACAGCACACTCTATAGCAGGGTGCCAGATTAGCGGCTAGTGTAACCATCTAGTACAGAATGATGCTCTAAACCAGGCACACACATGTGTATACAGCACACTCTCTATAGCAGGGTGCCAGATTAGCGGCTAGTGTAACCATCTAGTACAGAATGATGCTCTAAGCCAGGCACATACGTGTATATACAGCACACTCTATAGCAGGGTGCCAGATTAGCGGCTAGTGTAACCATCTAGTACAGAATGATGCTCTAAGCCAGGCACACACATGTGTATACAGCACACTCTATAGCAGGGTGCCAGATTAGCGGCTAGTGTAACCATCTAGTACAGAATGATGCTCTAAACCAGGCACACACATGTGTATACAGCACACTTTATAGCAGGGTGCCAGATTAGCGGCTAGTGTAACCATCTAGTACAGAATGATGCTCTAAGCCAGGCACACACATGTGTATACAGCACACTTTATAGCAGGGTGCCAGATTAGCGGCTAGTGTAACCATCTAGTACAGAATGATGCTCTAAGCCAGGCACACACATGTGTATACAGCACACTTCTATAGCAGGGTGCCAGATTAGCGGCTAGTGTAACCATCTAGTACAGAATGATGCTCTAAGCCAGGCACACACATGTGTATACAGCACACTCTTATAGCAGGGTGCCAGATTAGCGGCTAGTGTAACCATCTAGTACAGAATGATGCTCTAAGCCAGGCACACACATGTGTATACAGCACACTCTATAGCAGGGTGCCAGATTAGCGGCTAGTGTAACCATCTAGTACAGAATGATGCTCTAAGCCAGGCACACACGTGTATATACAGCACACTTTATAGCAGGGTGCCAGATTAGCGGCTAGTGTAACCATCTAGTACAGAATGATGCTCTAAGCCAGGCACACACGTGTATACAGCACACTCTATAGCAGGGTGCCAGATTAGCGGCTAGTGTAACCATCTAGTACAGAATGATGCTCTAAGCCAGGCACACACGTGTATACAGCACACTTTATAGCAGGGTGCCAGATTAGCGGCTAGTGTAACCATCTAGTACAGAATGATGCTCTAAACCAGGCACACACATGTATATACAGCACACTTTATAGCAGGGTGCCAGATTAGCGGCTAGTGTAACCATCTAGTACAGAATGATGCTCTAAGCCAGGCACACACGTGTATATACAGCACACTTTATAGCAGGGTGCCAGATTAGCGGCTAGTGTAACCATCTAGTACAGAATGATGCTCTAAGCCAGGCACACACATGTGTATACAGCACACTTTATAGCAGGGTGCCAGATTAGCGGCTAGTGTAACCATCTAGTACAGAATGATGCTCTAAACCAGGCACACACACGTGTATACAGCACACACTCTATAGCAGGGTGCCAGATTAGCGGCTAGTTTAACCATCTAGTACAGAATGATGCTCTAAGCCAGGCACACACATGTGTATACAGCACACTCTCTCTATAGCAGGGTGCCAGATTAGCGGCTAGTGTAACCATCTAGTACAGAATGATGCTCTAAGCCAGGCACACACGTGTATACAGCACACTTCTATAGCAGGGTGCCAGATTAGCGGCTAGTGTAACCATCTAGTACAGAATGATGCTCTAAGCCAGGCACACACACGTGTATACAGCACACTTTATAGCAGGGTGCCAGATTAGCGGCTAGTGTAACCATCTAGTACAGAATGATGCTCTAAGCCAGGCACACACATGTGTATATAACACACTCTATAGCAGGGTGCCAGATTAGCGGCTAGTGTAACCATCTAGTACAGAATGATGCTCTAAGCCAGGCACACACATGTGTATATAACACACTCTATAGCAGGGTGCCAGATTAGCGGCTAGTGTAACCATCTAGTACAGAATGATGCTCTAAGCCAGGCACACACATGTGTATACAGCACACTCTATAGCAGGGTGCCAGATTAGCGGCTAGTGTAACCATCTAGTACAGAATGATGCTCTAAGCCAGGCACACACATGTGTATACAGCACACTCTCTATAGCAGGGTGCCAGATTAGCGGCTAGTGTAACCATCTAGTACAGAATGATGCTCTAAGCCAGGCACACACATGTGTATACAGCACACTCTATAGCAGGGTGCCAGATTAGCGGCTAGTGTAACCATCTAGTACAGAATGATGCTCTAAGCCAGGCACACACATGTGTATACAGCACACTCTATAGCAGGGTGCCAGATTAGCGGCTAGTGTAACCATCTAGTACAGAATGATGCTCTAAGCCAGGCACACACATGTATATACAGCACACTTTATAGCAGGGTGCCAGATTAGCGGCTAGTGTAACCATCTAGTACAGAATGATGCTCTAAGCCAGGCACACACATGTGTATACAGCACACACTCTATAGCAGGGTGCCAGATTAGCGGCTAGTTTAACCATCTAGTACAGAATGATGCTCTAAGCCAGGCACACACATGTGTATATAACACACTCTATAGCAGGGTGCCAGATTAGCGGCTAGTGTAACCATCTAGTACAGAATGATGCTCTAAACCAGGCACACACACGTGTATACAGCACACTTTATAGCAGGGTGCCAGATTAGCGGCTAGTGTAACCATCTAGTACAGAATGATGCTCTAAGCCAGGCACACACATGTATATACAGCACACTTTATAGCAGGGTGCCAGATTAGCGGCTAGTGTAACCATCTAGTACAGAATGATGCTCTAAACCAGGCACACACATGTGTATATAACACACTCTATAGCAGGGTGCCAGATTAGCGGCTAGTGTAACCATCTAGTACAGAATGATGCTCTAAGCCAGGCACACACATGTGTATACAGCACACTCTCTATAGCAGGGTGCCAGATTAGCGGCTAGTGTAACCATCTAGTACAGAATGATGCTCTAAGCCAGGCACATACGTGTATACAGCACACTTTATAGCAGGGTGCCAGATTAGCGGCTAGTGTAACCATCTAGTACAGAATGATGCTCTAAGCCAGGCACACACGTGTATACAGCACACTCTATAGCAATGTGCCAGATTAGGGGCTAGTGTAACCATCTAGTACAGAATGATGCTCTAAGCCAGGCACACACATGTGTATATACAGCACACTCTATAGCAGGGTGCTAGATTAGCGGCTAGTGTAACCATCTAGTACAGAATGATGCTCTAAGCCAGGCACACACATGTGTATACAGCACACTTTATAGCAGGGTGCCAGATTAGCGGCTAGTGTAACCATCTAGTACAGAATGATGCTCTAACCCAGGCACACATACGTGTATACAGCACACTTTATAGCAGGGTGTCAGATTAGCGGCTAGTGTAACCATCTAGTACAGAATGATGCTCTAAGCCAGGCACACACGTGTATACAGCACACTTTATAGCAGGGTGTCAGATTAGCGGCTAGTGTAACCATCTAGTACAGAATGATGCTCTAAGCCAGGCACACACACGTGTATATACAGCATGCTTTATAGCAGGGTGCCAGATTAGCGGCTAGTGTAACCATCTAGTACAGAATGATGCTCTAAGCCAGACACACACACGTGTATACAGCACACTCTATAGCAGGGTGCCAGATTAGCGGCTAGTGTAACCATCTAGTACAGAATGATGCTCTAAGCCAGGCACACACATGTGTATACAGCACACTTTATAGCAGGGTGCCAGATTAGGGGCTAGTGTAACCATCTAGTACAGAATGATGCTCTAAGCCAGGCACACACATGTGTATACAGCACACTCTATAGCAGGGTGCCAGATTAGCGGCTAGTGTAACCATCTAGTACAGAATGATGCTCTAAGCCAGGCACACACATGTGTATACAGCACACTCTCTATAGCAGGGTGCCAGATTAGCGGCTAGTGTAACCATCTAGTACAGAATGATGCTCTAAGCCAGGCACACACATGTGTATACAGCACACTTTATAGCAGGGTGCCAGATTAGCGGCTAGTGTAACCATCTAGTACAGAATGATGCTCTAAACCAGACACACACACGTGTATACAGCACACTTTATAGCAGGGTGCCTGATTAGCGGCTAGTGTAACCATCTAGTACAGAATGATGCTCTAAACCAGGCACACACATGTATATACAGCACACTCTATAGCAGGGTGCCAGATTAGCGGCTAGTGTAACCATCTAGTACAGAATGATGCTCTAAGCCAGGCACACACATGTGTATACAGCACACTTTATAGCAGGGTGCCAGATTAGCGGCTAGTGTAACCATCTAGTACAGAATGATGCTCTAAACCAGGCACACACGTGTATACAGCACACTTTATATCAGGGTGCCAGATTAGCGGCTAGTGTAACCATCTAGTACAGAATGATGCTCTAAGCCTGGCACACACATGTGTATACAGCACACTCTATAGCAGGGTGCCAGATTAGCGGCTAGTGTAACCATCTAGTACAGAATGATGCTCTAAGCCAGGCGCACACATGTGTATACAGCACACTTTATAGCAGGGTGCCAGAAAAGCGGCTAGTGTAACCATCTAGTACAGAATGATGCTCTAAGCCAGGCACACACACGTGTATATACAGCACACTTTATAGCAGGGTGCCAGATTAGCGGCTAGTGTAACCATCTAGTACAGAATGATGCTCTAAACCAGATACACACACGTGTATACAGCACACTTTATAGCAGGGTGCCAGATTAGCGGCTAGTGTAACCATCTAGTACAGAATGATGCTCTAAACCAGGCACACACACGTGTATACAGCACACTTTATAGCAGGGTGCCAGATTAGCGGCTAGTGTAACCATCTAGTACAGAATGATGCTCTAAACCAGGCACACACATGTGTATACAGCACACTCTCTATAGCAGGGTGCCAGATTAGCGGCTAGTGTAACCATCTAGTACAGAATGATGCTCTAAACCAGATACACACACGTGTATACAGCACACTTTATAGCAGGGTGCCAGATTAGCGGCTAGTGTAACCATCTAGTACAGAATGATGCTCTAAACCAGACACACACACGTGTATACAGCACACACTTTATAGCAGGGTGCCAGATTAGCGGCTAGTGTAACCATCTAGTACAGAATGATGCTCTAAACCAGGCACACACATGTGTATACAGCACACTCTCTATAGCAGGGTGCCAGATTAGCGGCTAGTGTAACCATCTAGTACAGAATGATGCTCTAAGCCAGGCACACACGTGTATACAGCACACTCTATAGCAGGGTGCCAGATTAGGGGCTAGTGTAACCATCTAGTACAGAATGATGCTCTAAGCCAGGCACACACGTGTGTATATAACACACTCTATAGCAGGGTGCCAGATTAGCGGCTAGTGTAATCATCTAGTACAGAATGATGCTCTAAGCCAGGCACACACATGTGTATACAGCACACTTTATAGCAGGGTGCCAGATTAGCGGCTAGTGTAACCATCTAGTACAGAATGATGCTCTAAACCAGGCACACACATGTATATACAGCACACTTTATAGCAGGGTGCCAGATTAGCGGCTAGTGTAACCATCTAGTACAGAATGATGCTCTAAGACAGGCACACACGTGTATATACAGCACACTTTATAGCAGGGTGCCAGATTAGCGGCTAGTGTAACCATCTAGTACAGAATGATGCTCTAAGCCAGGCACATACGTGTATATACAGCACACTTTATAGCAGGGTGCCAGATTAGCGGCTAGTGTAACCATCTAGTACAGAATGATGCTCTAAGCCAGGCACACACGTGTATATACAGCACACTTTATAGCAGGGTGCCAGATTAGCGGCTAGTGTAATCATCTAGTACAGAATGATGCTCTAAGCCAGGCACACACACGTGTATACAGCACACTTTATAGCAGGGTGCCAGATTAGCGGCTAGTGTAATAATCTAGTACAGAATGATGCTCTAAACCAGGCACACACATGTGTATACAGCACACTCTCTATAGCAGGGTGCCAGATTAGCGGCTAGTGTAACCATATAGTACAGAATGATGCTCTAAGCCAGGCACACACGTGTATATACAGCACACTTTATAGCAGGGTGCCAGATTAGCGGCTAGTGTAACCATCTAGTACAGAATGATGCTCTAAGACAGGCACACACGTGTATACAGCACACTCTATAGCAGGGTGCCAGATTAGCAGCTAGTGTAACCATCTAGTACAGAATGATGCTCTAAGCCAGGCACACACATGTGTATACAGCACACTTTATAGCAGGGTGCCAGATTAGCGGCTAGTGTAACCATCTAGTACAGAATGATGCTCTAAGCCAGGCACACACGTGTATATACAGCACACTTTATAGCAGGGTGCCAGATTAGCGGCTAGTGTAACCATCTAGTACAGAATGATGCTCTAAGCCAGGCACACACATGTGTATACAGCACACTTTATAGCAGGGTGCCAGATTAGTGGCTAGTGTAACCATCTAGTACAGAATGATGCTCTAAGCCAGGCACACACATGTGTATATAACACACTCTATAGCAGGGTGCCAGATTAGCGGCTAGTGTAACCATCTAGTACAGAATGATGCTCTAAGCCAGGCACACACATGTGTATATAACACACTCTATAGCAGGGTGCCAGATTAGCGGCTAGTGTAACCATCTAGTACAGAATGATGCTCTAAACCAGGCACACTCTCTATAGCAGGGTGCCAGATTAGCGGCTAGTGTAACCATCTAGTACAGAATGATGCTCTAAGCCAGGCACATACATGTGTATACAGCACACACTCTATAGCAGGGTGCCAGATTAGCGGCTAGTGTAACCATCTAGTACAGAATGATGCTCTAAGCCAGGCACACACATGTGTATACAGCACACTCTATAGCAGGGTGCCAGATTAGCGGCTAGTGTAACCATCTAGTACAGAATGATGCTCTAAGCCAGGCACACACATGTGTATACAGCACACTTTATAGCAGGGTGCCAGATTAGCGGCTAGTGTAACCATCTAGTACAGAATGATGCTCTAAGCCAGGCACACACGTGTATACAGCACACTTTATAGCAGGGTGCCAGATTAGCGGCTAGTGTAACCATCTAGTACAGAATGATGCTCTAAGCCAGGCACACACGTGTATACAGCACACTCTCTATAGCATGGTGCCAGATTAGCGGCTAGTGTAACCATCTAGTACAGAATGATGCTCTAAACCAGACACACACACGTGTATACAGCACACTTTATAGCAGGGTGCCAGATTAGAGGCTAGTGTAACCATCTAGTACAGAATGATGCTCTAAGCCAGGCACACACGTGTATACAAAATGAAAAAAGAAAGAGAGGGCGCCACAATAGCGTAATATTGTCTGGTAGTGTAGGTAATATACAGACAATATATTCTAATAATTAATATGCTTACCAGAGCAAAAGGCACTGTACTCTGACCAGTGCGTGACAGCTTGCTAGCACTTAACAGTGGCTAGTACACTGGGGAGATAACGTTCCTTGGAGTCTTTTCTAGTGCCCCCTAGGCGAACTCCTCTTGGTGCTTGTAATTACAAATGGGTCAGTGGAGTTGGCGTGTTGTTGTATTGGAAATAGGATACCACAAACACAAACAACTTCTCTGTTAAAATAGCTTTAATATGACGCGTTTCTCAACCCCAACTGGGTCGTTTCCTCAGATAAAAGCGAATAATAGTAGTTACATATGTTGACATTATATACACATTGTATCACAGAAAACAGGAAGTTGTCATAAAGTATTTGTCCAATGAGAATACATTTTCATCTGTGAAAGGCCTGTCTCGGCCATCAGCTGTTGCAAGTTAAAAACCATTACTAATTGATATACTATATGTGAAAGGAATTGTATGATGAAAATAAATAAATATATATATATAAAAATGATCCCTTTGTGAGAACTCTTGTATTTTCTCGGTGCTGTTAAGACCTATTCAACAACAGGTGTACTAAAAACATATATCAAAAACCTGTGACCCTGCAAAAGAGAGAAATCCTACGTGGACAATGTATGATTTTAATGGCTATGTAATCCTCAACCATATTAGTCGGTGGTCAAATTTCTAATGTCATGTCCAAATTATATTGATGTCCTAAAAGCCTATAGAACTGTACCAGGTACTCAAAAATAGTTCATCTAACATGTAATGATATCTTAAAGATTTGTAAGAAGTTCTTGCGCTATATTTTCTAAGATGTTCTTGTGTTATATTTCCTAAGTGGATATTATTTTGCTGCATATTTGTTCTATGATTCAATCGCTGTAATTCTACATCCACAATTGTCTGCTGTGTATGGTATACTATTCCCTATTTGTATATGTTCTACGTCTACTACAAACATAATGTCCAGTAGTGTTTATGAATCTCCAATTATCTATTGTGTAATGTAAAATATAGTATAGCATTAACTATACTCGTATGTTTAGATAATGCTAAAAAACAGTGTGTGTGTGAACTTGTACCTATAACTGAATGTCTGTTCAAAAAGTGAAAAGGTATATTATATGAAAAGGGAATGTATGTAAATAACCTATCACTGATTGAATAGATAAAGTGATAGAAAAATGTATTATATGAATGGATATTTGAGTACCTATGGATAATTGAAATCAGGTCACCTCATCGTGGTTTGAAGGTGTGAACACCATTGTAAGCGTGAATCATAACCTATGCACTGATGGACACCATGATAGTGAAACTACTACAAATTATATATGTAAATAGTGATGTTACTGTAGGTGAATGCTGAATTTGTTATGAGTGGGATCAAGCTCATGGATATATATATATATATATAGGTGTTGGATGATGTGTGAATGTATGTGATAGGAGGGTATTGTATAGGATGTATAGATAAGAGGATGTTTAGATAAAATGTGGATAAATTTATTTAGGTGATGGTGGTTGTGAAATAACGTGGGGTATGTGGATTGAGAGGATCTATCAATTGAAGGCTGCCAAATCCAGATTTGCATTGAGCCCATAAGGATGTAATGTCTTTAATCGATAGATCCAATATGTCTCACGTTGTCTGAGTCTATTGAGTCTATTGTAATCTGAATTTTTGGGGACAAAATCAATAGGAATATATTTGTATATATATGGGTTCCCATTGTGTTTGGTTAAGCAATGATTGGGTATACTATGTTTGATCTTGGTTTTTTTAGAATTTTTGCAGTTGCGATGATGTTCTCCCCATCTATTTCTCAGCTTCCTGGAGGTGCGGCCTACGTATTGGAGGCCACATACACACTCCATGAGAGACTGTGAAAGATGAGTTGCAATTGAAAAAAATTGGGATTTGGAATAACTCGCCTGTAACTGTGTGGACTTGAAGTTTTTTGTGCCTGATCTTATAATTTTGCATGATCCACAACCTGTCTTTCCACATTTATAAATTCCATAC